>NC_089322.1:10255294-10332794 GCF_036669915.1 Pocillopora verrucosa | reverse complement strand
CCACTACTTCTTGCGAAGGGTTTTCATGGAAACATAGTTTGTCTTTTCAAACATTTTTTTTTTTTTTTTTTTCTGGGAAGGTTACCAGTCAGCCGTCTCCCTACATACAATATAGGGCGTGCACAACTGGCAGTCAAAAAGTATGGTGATTCTCAAACCTGAATAATTATTCCTCCATGTGGGAATTTTATAATGCAGTGGAAGTTCTTTCTCTATATATATTTCCATCATCGTCATCATCATGGTAAACAACTTCGTCATCACTGTTATTGTTATTGTTATTAATTTCCATTTCTTGTTATCTTATTTTCTCAAGATTGTCCTCAGGACTTTGTTCCATTTAGAGGTGGTTGTATCAGATTCTTCCTTACCCCTACCATAACATTCGAGGCTGCAAGATCATTTTGTATGAGCTTTAAGACTAAAGACAATAAACTGGGAGATCTTATCGAGATTCGATCACTTGAAGAGAATGCTGAAGTTGTTTATCTTGCCCCTGATAATGGTACGTACTATAAAAACACGGTATGACAAACTTCAATGATGATCAAGTTATCTTCTGAAAGGTCAATTCAAAACACACTCCAGTTATTGATGCAGTCAAATCTTCAAGACCCACAGAAAAATAGAAGGAAAAGGACGAGAAAATATTAGCGTTACTCATTATTTATTTATTTATGGTTTTTTTTAAATTTTGAAGTTTAAGGATGGTAACAGAAGTCTATTTTCCCGTAGGTTCTCTTTGTGATTGCTCGTTGCAATTAACATCATTCCCCTTGTTTGAACATGTTTCCAAAAACAGATAAATGAAAAAGAAGGATAAATAGAAAAAAATTGAGGTAATTATTTCCAAAATAGCTTCAATGAGGACTCAAGGAAGACAAGCTCCCGACTAACAGACTATTTATACTCGTACATTCGCTCTGCGTAGAACTAAATTTTATTATGAAATACCTTTAATGCAGTAGGTATATCTCGCGGCTCAGAGCAGGGGCCTTCCTCAAAACACTAATGAGGTGGTATGAGTCAAAATCGAACACGAGATATCTTTTCATCAATTCATCTTTTCTCTTCTCTAAGGGCAAAGATATTACATTGGTGTGACGGACTTAGAAGAGGAGGGTGTTTTTCGCCTGAATGGAGACACAAATCCAGCGCCATTTCTTAACTTTCCACCTGGCTTTCCTCAAGATTTGATAACTGAAGAACAAAGAGACTGTGTTGTCTTAGCAACGCATCCGGATACCACTTTTTCACTATGGTACACAGTGCCTTGCACAAACAGTTGGGCTTTTATATGTGAGTGTGAAGGTCCGTGCTTTCAGTCCACCGTGGCTGTTTAAATGAAAAACTATAGACTTTCGAATAAGTCACACCGTAGACGAGAATCAAGCTGTAATTTAATTAGACTGATATATGATCTTGAAGTTTTCAATCACGCCGTGACATTATACCAAGGATCCACAATACCACCGGCATAAGTAACATTGCGCGACTCCCTCAATCGTGCAATGTTACTTATGCCGGTGGTATTGTGGTATGATGTCACGGCGTGATTGAAAACTGATTAAAATCATGAATAAAAGCGTTTATTACACTTTTTTGTAAAGTAATATCAATTAATCATTTGAAGATATAGCAAATAATAATATGGTTACTATACATATACTCAGAATTACGTTCCCATGCTCGTATCACACTTTATCATAGGTTGAGATTTAGCTAGACGCATAACAAAAGAAACAAATTGCGTGTCCGCGCGGTCTCTTTTTGGTTTGTAAAAAATTATTGTGACCACTTCCGAATTCGAGGATTATCTGGTGTGTAAACAAACAGAGAAATGTATGATCTGTGCATGTTTTTGAAAAAACCTCTTTCGACCTAACTCTTCTGGGGTTACTAAAGGAAACGAGTCTTGCCTTCAGTCTGGTGGTAACTTTAAAGGATAAGAAACGCACGGGGAAGGACTTGCTCATAATACTCGCTTCGTTTCGCTTCGTCTTGAGCGCCCCCAGTTGTTTTTTAACAAAGAAATGATTGGAGCAATATGGTTGATCTCAATAATTTCAGGCGGACCGAAGTCGATCTCGGGAGGTTGCCTCTATGTCCTCGGAAGGTTTTCTTTCTCAGTTATTGGCGCTTGAAGACAAAAAGTAGTGCAAAAAAGGAAAAAAAAAATTAAATCGTGAGCTTTTTTGAGCTCTACATATTTTATATCTTGTAATGAATGCTCTCAGAAAGCAATTCTGGCCTTGGTCTCCTTTCTTTGGCAGCTTAAATGTGGGGCGTGGAAGAAACACACTTACAATTAAGAACAGTTTTAGAACTAAACAAATTTTTTTGCATTAGGATAACACTATTGGCTAGAGCACGGTGGCCCTCTTTTCAAGCTGATCATCATGATTTTGATAAGTCATTCTATAATAATGATTATAACAACAATATAATAAACAAAAAACAAAAACTATCAATAAACAAAACAAAGTGTTTTCGGCGCCAAACCTTACTATATCCACAAGGGTTACGGGGTAAAAAATTCGATAAAAAAGAGCCGCCAAACCGAAAAAAAAACAAAAACAAAAAAACGCGCTGGTCAAGGTTGGGCTCACCAGGGCTCAATCAGTGTCTCCCTACGGATTTTCAATTCTAGCAAACACCGTTGAGTAACAAATGATGGAGGGATCGTTGCAACTATAGCTAAGTCAGTTAATTCTTGTCTGAGAATCTTGCGTCTGTTCTCAGGTAAGGAGGTTCGACATAGAAATATTGGCAAAGGATCACCAGATCTTCTTCGTCCCTCACGTGCTGACTCTCTTTGCGTGGGAGAACATTGAAAAATTTGTCAAACGGCAATGACAACCATCTACTATCAATCGCACTCCAACGTTTCTGACACTATCGCACGCAGAACTCTAAACTACTGAATGTTGTAAATCGCGCTTTCTATGGCAGCAGGACATTTGATGGCGGTTTTACATGAAGAAGCCCGATAAGCATTAGGTTGGATTAAGTACGTATCGTCTCACATGAATGTTTCTGCTTTGGATTTTTCTCTATTTGACTGTCTTGTCTTGAACGAATTGCCGCCTTCGATTGAAGTGTACTTTGAGGTGGATTGGGTTCTGTTTGAGCCGGATCGCATTCTTGGATCCCTTCCGCGTACAGTAGCACTGAGGGCGATACGGAATTTCTCGTTTAACATCATGTACAGCCATGGGTTTACCGCACTGTTTGCGTGACCCAACCAGAAGCAAAAGATCATTACGTAATACGGAAGTTTCGACAAGACGTCAGGACGATATGCAATAAGTAAATGAAAAAAGTGAGCCGGGAACCAACAAAGAGCGAAAACAGCAGTGATTATGACGAGCATGCGCACAACTCTTCGCTTCGTAATCTCGTTACGTTTCTCAATTTCGGACGAAGCTTCACCCGGCATGCTTCGGTGCCAAAGCGTGAGACAGATCCGAGAATAAAGGGTAATTATTATGATAAGTGGAATCAGGTACATAATTAGAACGAGGTAAGTGTAGAAACCCTTCGTCCCAAATTTGCCAAGCTCTTCATATTTTGGACCGCAAACCAAACCCTCAGTTTGAGGCCAATGAACAAGCCTCCAAATAATAGCAGCTGGAATGGAGAAAATCATTGCACTCAACCAAATAAACACAGTTAGGACTCTAGCCTTTCGAAACGTCTCAAAACGGTGAAGAGGACGGGCAACTGCAAAGTAACGATCCACTGACATAATCAACAGACTTAAAATGGATGCGCCGAGTGTGACATGAAACGTGAAAAACGTAAGCGAACACGTGACATTTCCAAACATTCCCGTTGCCCATACCCCACCACCGTGCAGGATATACATGGAGACAGGCATAGCAATCAGAGCCACCAGAAGGTCAGCGACGGCCATGTTGACAAACAGGAAACCAGTCAGCGATCTTGTTTCTGGTCTTCTTTTGATGATGAAGATCAGAAGAAGATTTCCGACCACTGCCACAAATATGGTCATCGAATACAGTACTGTGAAGATCGTCTTATGTAGAGAGCTGGGGCCAGGTGACTGCCCTGTGTAAAGCAAACAGAGGGGTATGTTCTGTATTGTTTTGTTTTGGTTTTTCTTGTTATTGCATGTTTGCAATATCTACCTTTTTTTTCCCTTTTTCATGTTTCGTTATCATCAAAAGAACTGTGCGGCCACGCTAGCGAAAAGAGCGAAAGCTGACGTCGATGAGGCCCGACGAGTTGACGAGAGCCGGTCTGGAAAAGTCGTCAGGCGTTTCCTTGCGCTACAGGTCCGTATGTCCAGACCTCGAATCAAATATTTTCCCGTCCGACCCTCCCACCCGTCGAGTGAAAAAGAAGTAACTGAAATTATTAGCATGTACTTTTTTTTCGTCCATGCCCCGTGTGTTAACAATCACATCATTAACAACAATTTTCTTTTTGTCTGGACGGTTTAGCCTCTCAACCAGCCGCAACGAAAAAAAAAATTACTTGTTTTCTCCCGGCTCATATGGTAATCAATTTTTTGTATGGAAAAGCCTGTATCTTATGATCTTGAGTCAGATATTTTCCAGTTCGGCCCTCCCAATCCGTCGAATAAAAAAGTAATTTACATGTATTTTCTTTTGTGTCCGTGCCCTGTGTTAAAAATCATATCATTAACCTTTAGTTACACTCGAACAACATTTTTTTTTTCTGGACGGCTTAGTCTCTCAACCAGCCGCAACATGAAGAAATCGTTTATTTTCTCCTGATTCATATGGTAATCTGTGTTTTGTATCTGGTGATTATTTTTTTAGATTCCGACATAAAAGCACGAAAATTCGAACCTAATAGGATTTTAAAGGAGTCTAGACAACAACCTCACGAAAAATAAGATAGCCTGTGATTATTGAGAGTACTTTCTAATCAGTCCATTAGAAATGATTCTTTTAGCCTGTTATGCCTTCATTAATCGGTTTTAATCATATCTATTTCGGCTTTCTTTCAGTTGCCTTGTAAGAGGTGCCTATACAGTAAGAGAGGCCATTGACGCACACGAGCATGGCATTAGTGGTCATTCAGTAATGATAATGACGAAAGCTCTTTTGGTAATCAGCGAATTATTGACTCGCTATCAAATGGCATTTATTGAATTTAAAACTCGTGAAAAAATGCTAAGGCTAAGGAAGCATGACTGCATGTTGAAGCCCCCTAACCTCAGAAGAAAAAGGTCACACGCATACAAGATAAAAAGTGCCGGGAGAAAGTCAATAAAATGAACTCGTCAAAATTTGACGGATTCAAATTAAGAGTTTTTGATAAACTGATTATCGCATGACGCCATTTGATGGACAAGCACATGATGGCGTTGAGTGTGATTTACTTTGGCTTAGATCCCATGATACTACAAAGTTATTTCCTCCGACAGGTTTTCAAGGTGCAAGTTAATTTGCTATCTAACTAACTTCGCGATGAACAGATTAAACAGGCGACAAAAGAGATGCTACACGTTCTCTGAATTTTAACGCCTCGACTGTAAAGAAAAACAGTGCTGCAATATCTTTACATGGACGTGCCTTTCCTTTCAAAATACACCGAGACTACCGCAGCTAAATGGTAGCATCCTGCTATTGCATACCGTGGCGACGTCAGTATGCAACGAGCTTCCTTCTCACGTCTTCCCAGTTTTACGATGATAAATAGCACCATAATTAGTTCAATGTAAACGGCTCGTTTCGCTTTCTTCCCATTCGAAGCATTTCATGGAATGACAATCGTAAAATTACACGTTGTTCAGTTGAACATAAATCTCTAGTGACCCTCTCCTTTCAAGCACATATCATACAATAAATTGTTTATTTGGCGAAAAATATGTTTCATAATCTCGTCAAACGAGTTGAAGACAGACAAAATGCAACTCAAACGACCATTGGCCACAACGGCAAGACGTGAATATGAAAGCGATCTTCGCAGTTATGAACACTACTGAAGCAGTAGCGAAAAGAAGGCCTGAAAATAATTCAGGCCTGTACGGGATAAACCCATGACCTCTGCGATACCGATGCAGTGCTCTACCAAGTGAGCTAACAAGCCAACTGGGAGTTGGTCGCTGTGTTGGTTCCAAATAAACCCGTGAAGTGGTGAATAAACGGCTGTAAATATATGGAATTCGTATCCCGTACAGGCCTGAATTTTTTTTCAAGCCTTCTTTTCGTTACTGCTTAAGTAGCGTTCATAACTGCGAAGATCGCTTTCATATTCACGTCTTTATCCGCAGTTCAAATATATGAATTTCATATATTCGCAGCCGTTTACAGCGACAAGAGTTGAATTAAATGGAAGGAGTTGCCATATCAGCCTTGTAAACACAGTAAAAATGAGTAGACGATAGTTGAATAAGGAAAAAAAATGTTTACGTGACAGCTTACATTATTCTATGCTTTCTTTCAAAGCCCTTTATCAATCACGCAAAATGTTTGAGATTCGACTTACCGTCAGAGGAGTTCTCTGTATCTGTAGAGTTTATTGTAGTGTTCATCGTAATTCTCAAGAGTGTACTTCTTGATGTCAGCAACAAGAAAATATGCTTCCTTTCTCCCACACCTAGAACTGACGAAAAGTCGAATCTGCTGTTTAACACTTTACGCATTTGGAACACGATAGCACACATTGCTTAAATTGCTTACGTATTGGTAAAGTTAATCTAATTAGCGAGCCTTTTAATCAAATTAATATATCCAGAAGTTAGGATGATAAGGATATATTACGACAGAGCGGAAATATAGGTTTTCACAAGAAAGATATTCACTTGTGTATGATACCCGAAATATTAGCCACATACTGTGTATATGGAAGCCTACAACTCAGTTCGTAAATGATGCTGTAAGCTGATAGAACATACCAAAATTTCTAGGTATGCCTTGCGACGAGGGAATTGTCCGTAAAGAAGGCTCAATTATAAAATGTTAGGTATATTACGAGTAATAACACGGTTGCTTTCATATAGAGTGCAGAGCAAAACTCACCTTACGTCGACTGTTGAGTAGTTGTCGTCTCTTTTGACGAAATGGTGAAATATTGGCACCCTATGGGGTCTTCCACGGTTTGTTTACCCAAATTACAATGTACCGTGTTGAGAAAAAGTCGAAAGAACGGACTTATTGCATTCTTCATCAAAGAAAACAGCCGTCTTTTTCCAAACCACCAATGGTTTAAAACAGTTTTGACACGATATTTACTTTTAATAAACATCCAAGTCAAACTTTGTTTTGTTATGTTAATAATCAGCTGTAACTCATTAATACGAGAATTCTGTTTGGGCATCAATAACAATGAGTGACACCGTAATTTGCAATATTGGACCATACTGAGAAACACGGCATCTGGAAACACTCCTGCTTCTTTGATGGAATGTGATGTTTAGCTGTTGTATCGTTTGTAATATAAGAAATATAATATAAGAAATATAATAATAATATAATATAAGAAAATTCGAGAACGCAGGAAGAAAATTCGAGAACATAGAAAGAAAGTTTCAAATTTCCTGACCGCCACTTGACTTTCAATAACAAAAGATGCTTCCTGCTGATTACCAGAATTATCATTCAACTATCGCGCTGTTACTATTTTTTGTTTCTAATCTTCCTTACTCTGTTAAATTTCTTTATTAGCTTTTAGTGGATTAACAAGTCTTCAGCTTCCAATGAGTTTTAGTTATAAAAGCTACTAGAATATATTTCAAAAATAATCAGTGATTCTTTTTGGTTGAGTGCACATTTCACCTTAAATGTGGCCCATTAATCACCTTACTGAAATTATTCTTGAAGCTGATCAATTTTAAATATGAAAAAGGAACCAAAAGCCTTCGGTGTGATAATGAGTTTAAGCCTTTCTTTCCTGAAATTAACCATAACTATAAATATTTGCAGTAAATAAGCATAACATGCATCTCTTTTTTTTTTTTTCTTTTTCACTTTGAAGATAAAAACTTTCCAGAATGTAATGGATGGAAACTCCATTTAAAATACTTAATCTTACTCTGTTAGATATTGAGAGTTTTGCGAAGAAATGAAGAGAACTTTGCTCATACAGTTGCTGGTTATGTTAAATGAAGAAGTAAATAAGTAAGTGAAATAGGTCGGAAAGGAAGCGAGCGTGAGTGGGTAAATTGCAAGTTGTACGTATCGAAGAAAGTGTGGCAGATAAGTGACAGCAAATTTCCGAGTCTTATTAATTTATGAAGGCATCACATATTCTTGTTCCTAAAAGTATTTCAAGAACTTTTGGATACGGCCACAAGAATGAGCAAAGGATGATGAAATAAAATAAATTAGCCAATGAGCTTTAAATGTTCCTATGGCTCCCGTTTCTTATTAGATCGTAAACAATCGAAGCGATGCATAGTTTGAGAATTTTGACAAGCCTCGAGTTTTTCTTTAAAATTTCCGGGGTGCCCTTCATACAATGGGTTGTAAACGGTATAGAATGATTAAATTTACGTCATCAAGGTTAAAATTGATTGAAAGAACTCAAGTAATTACAATCCTGAAGATTTTTCTAATTTTCATCTTGTATTGCTCCGAAAGCTCCCTAAAACAGTAAACAATGAACATCCAAAACGGCCGTTTGGAATCGATTTTAATTTAAAAATGCGAATTAAAGTTAATCAGCCCCAACGAAAATAAACAAAAAAACCAACAAAATAAGAAACAAATAAATAAGTAAAAGTAGTAAATGGTCTTATAATGAATGTTTCAACTCAACTTGCTCTTCTAGTGTACGAATTGAAACATTACTGCCGATCATAGGAATGACGTCAACAATCTCAAAAACCACATTCAGGTGGTTCATTGAGATCCTTTCAACCAAGTTATGGTGGGCGTTAAGGTAATAGTTTCCATAATAGCTGTTGTTTTCTTTAGTAAAAGGCTTATTAAAAAAAAAAAAGAGAGAGAGAGAGAGAGAGAAAAAGACAAAAGAAAAGAAAAACTTATACAGAGTAACAAGAATGACTATGTGACACGCTAGTTTAAAGCTAACGTGACACATGCTGAACACAAAGGGGAAAACCAAATATATTACGACTCCAGGTTCCATCGAACTCTTATGATTGACAGCAGGACAAATCCCAATGTTATCATCCATAATTTGATCGAGCACAAGATATCAATTCATAATGGCCTCTTAGAATCGGATGAACACTATATACTTTTGAACTGTTCATCCGCATTGGGTCTTAAATCGAAGACAAGTCTGTTTAAAAACAAGAACTGAAATTATAAGTTCGAATCGCAGTTTAAACCGCACCCATCCAGGGATAAAGATGTTTATTAATCTAGGTTCTCTTTGTGTGTGACGCATAATTTGGCTCTAAAACATTAAGTCTGTTTTCATATCTAACCAGTTCATCGCTGCATGACTTAAAAAAAGGGGAAAAAAACAGCTTTGGCCATTGAAACTCAACTCACCTAAAAATTCCGAAGATAAACTCGCCCTGCCACCGAAACTTAAAGAGACCAACGAATAACCTCGTGGAATGACTGCTATCCTCAGAATCTATAAATGTTTCTTGTCCTAATGTGTGTGGTAGTGTCTCCGTAAATAAAGAATAAGCTTATTTAAACGATTTCAGAGACGGAAGCTTTTAAAAGGAGTTCTACGCCGGATTAGCGACCCAACGATTAATGGTCTAAAAGTGATGGCTGATTCATATATGAAATGGAAAATAAAATTTGATATATTTACATCAGTCTTATTGAGTAAATAAAAGTAATAACTAAAAAATGCTAATTTTGAATTTTTTTCAATTCATCATACTGGATGCTGCAAGCGTATTAACAAGCTCACTACCATATACACTGAAAGGAATCATGCCCTAAAGTTTCTTCTTTCACCCCATACGCAAGTGATTCTCTGGAGTTAGAGGTAAACATTTGTAGGTTGTTTGCTTATGACCTGTTTTCTGAAACTGAATCCTTAATTCGCACGCTGCTATCTTAAAAAAATTTTTAAAAAAATGACGTTGAAATTTTATTTTTTCATGGAAATTATAATGTGTATTATGATCGGTCAACCAGCTAAAAAAGTTGTCAAGGGCATTTTTCATTTTGTATTTACTTTTTTTATTATTTTACCACATTCTGTACCGTGTATTTTGACGGATGGTCGCGGGATAATTCATCAAGTCAATTCTCTGTCAATTTTTCGAAAAAAAAAAAAGAAGATATTTAGCCGTTTGCAAATATTACAACCCCCAGAAAGACAGCCTGTTTCCCGTATTTACCTTTTCGACCGCAAAATACCACCTGGTGAACCCGAACTTAAATATTAATGATCCAATTCCCAAGTCCCTGTTCCAGCTTCCTAGTGTATAGACCCCATATCACCAGGATCTCCGCATCTTTTGGCATGAGCTTATCAATAACATCTATATTTACACCATTTCCACCTCGCTTGAGTTGCCTCAGTGGCTATGCAAATAAGTATAAATTTCAGTTCGCAAGTCCGTCACGATAGGTCTTAGACGACGGATATAAACCGCTAAAGGAAACAATGAAAAACGCATCTTTCGATAAGTAGAAGCTTAAAAACTATACGCCTAAGAAATATAATCCCATGACGTGACATTTCCTATGGATCGCAATATTCATAAAACAACACCGTAACGGTTTTTCTTTATTCGACAATTACGCAGTTGAAATATCTCACTGAGTAAAAGTGAAACTTAAGCAAATGAATATAAAGTTCGACTATTCGCAAGCAAAGCAAAATGTAGAATTTTTAAACGATTCGTTCGACTACCTGCATTGATAAGCTGTCTTACAATAAAATAAAGCTAAGCTGCACAATACCCTGCCACTCATTTACATGTCATTGAATAAGAAAAAACTATATTGTGTTATGCCTCGATCTTCAAAGCCTCATGACACATGTAAATGAGGTGGACCAAAGTGGCAGGGTATTCTACAGTTGCTCCAAAATTAAACAGCTGTTCTAGTTCAATTTACACTCTGGTCACGGTGCGTTTTACCTTCGACAATTTGCCGCCATAGTTCTTAATTTAACAAACGTTAACATGGAAATTATGTAAAATATTCTCCATTCAACCCCGAAGTTCTTATCACTTTTATTTTTGTACTTGTCGTTGAATTTTTTTGGTGTCAGTGGGAGTGGGTAGAGGGGATGTTGATGACTAAACTAAGATTGAAGCATCTATCTTATCTCAGACAGACCAAAATGTTTAAAAATTACGCATACGCTCTAATCCAATTTAACGTACAGCGGCAGAAGAAGAAACACCCCCCTCCCTTCCAAGATCTTCACACCAGCATAAACATATTCATAGAAGTTGGCGGAGGCGTCAAAACTTATACGTTGAATCGTGCATAAATTTTAACTAATGGTTCAAAGCTGCGGGTACTGTAATTTATAAAGAAGGCCGTAACCAAGTAAGAAAACAGACCATTGACAATATTTTTGATGGACCCTGGGGTTTTGAACATCTGGGACTGAAATTCTCGGGCGCAGGTAAAAGATTACAAATGTTGATGTGAAAAATAAAATAACCAGAGGAAGATCCAAATTAACAAGGATCACCAAAAAAAGCAACAACAACAAAACAAAGCAATAACAAAAACAGACCACCGAAGAGAAATAAGGCGGCGCCTCCTATGAAAAGAGGTCATCATCTGGTCAAATTCGAAAGCGTCTCAGTAAACCGCCTCACCTCCGGTACCTGCGGACCTCAGAACTTGTTAACCCCACACTTTTTTTAAAAGGTAAATATATAAATAAAATTTTAGAAAAACCTTAACACTGTTAAAAATTTCGTTTTCGGGTATAAAGAAGGTTATGTTAATTGAGAAATATGTCTTTTTTTTTTTTGTCCATGGCCTCTCACTAGAATAGACTTTAATTGAGGCAACATTCACCGAATACATTCAAGGGTATGTAATGTCCTAAGAAACATTCAGCGGTCACTTGTTACACCGAATGTAACTAGTTTGAACCATAACTTGAAAGCTCTTACGGTTTGAGTACCGCAATATCTGTAGAGTGCCTCAACTCCAAGGGTCTCGGCAAATCTTTAGGCTGGAACTCGCGGCCTTTAATTCCATTTGATTTTACATGACCTTCGAATGAGGAACAGAGCGTAAGTTAACAATTTCGATGTTATATGGGCTTCTAGAACGAATTTACAGCATTTTTTTTCCAGTGGGTTCGTTAGTTTGGCGTTACTCGTAGACGTACCTTGGAAAGGATTATTTAGAGGGCAGAGCAGATGAACTAAAACCGAGCAAAAATAGCCCTAAATCAGCCTAAAAATTCACAATATGCAAATGAACCACCATTTATGTATCTTTCGGGGACAACTGAGTGAGGACGTGTTGATTTTGACTAGGAAAAAAAATTTTATCGAAGTTTGGAAAAAGTAACGAAGCGGAAACTGACCTCTGTCGATTCTTTAAATAAAGTTAGACGGTGAGTTCACCCACACCGCAATGGCGAAAATTTGTATGAACATAAGGAACTCTCAAAGAGGCGATATCAAATGTATGTTTAGTAATGTCAAGCGATTCCAAAAATTTATTTGGTTTTTTTTAGTGGACAAATTCTCCGAGCTTGTGCATTCTATAATATCGCTCGGTTGTCGACAACTTAGAAATTCTACATTTCTGATCACACTGCCCGGCCGGACTCGGTCTCAAGTGGACTAAATGCCCGGCAGTTAGAATTATTTACCAAAATGCCATTGAAAGTGTCCATCAAACTTCCCAAGAGTATCAGATGTTTGTTTAGAAATGTAAAGCGATTCCAAAAATTAATTTGCTTTTTTAGTGGATACATTATCCGAGCTTGTGCATAATGCAATATCGCTTGGTTGTCGACACTGAAATTCTATGCTTCTGATCAGACTGCCGGGCACGGTCTCTCAAATGGACTAAGTGCTCGGCAGTCAGAAATTTTCGCGCAATTTCCGCCGAAAGGTTCTTTCAACATATTTAAGATAATCAAATGTTTGTTAAGAAATGTCAAACGATACAAACATTTATTTGGTTTTTTAGCCGACAAATTCTCTGAGCTTGTGCATACTATAATATTGCTCGCTTGTCGACAACTTGGAAATTCTACGCTCCTAATAAGACTGCCGGGCACGGTCTCAAATGGACTAAATGCCCGGCAGTCATAAATTTTCATCAAAATGCCACTGAAAGGTTCTTCAAACTTCCCAAGAGTGTCAGGTGTTTGATTAGAAATGTCAAGCAATGTTAACATTGCGTTGGTTTTTCAGTGATCAAGCTTAAACCGCATGAACCTGCTCTAAAGCTTGGGAGGTCAGGCTGGTTTCGTAGAATATGTTGTCTTCGTGACAACTGTGGCGTGACAGCAAGGGTCAGTCACCTCAAATAAACTTGTTAATAATACAGTATTCGATGTTTGTTTAGGTTTCCCAAGTGATTCTAAAATTATTTGGTGGACAATTTTTCCAGCTGAGCGAATCACAAAATCGCTCGATTTGTCGACTCTTGAACAGAGTGCCGGGCACGATCGCAAATAGACTGAATACCCGGAATCGCTTGACATTTCTTAACAAACATCTGATAATACGAAGAAGTTTTGGTGGAAGTTGCGTGAAAATGTTTGACTGCCGGGCATTTAGTCTATTGGAGACCGTGCCCGGCTGCCAGGCATTTAGTCACAGGGTAATTATTTTAGTAAAAACGCAAACAGTTGATAACTCTACCATCTAAATTTTATTTGGTTTGACAACCACAGGAAGACTAGAGCAACTTCACTTCCAAAAAACTATGTACACTCTATCTTGAGTAGCCGAAATAAGGGCTGAGATTGTATGGGCTAGCGACGAAAGAATGGCTGCCAAGATCGCACTGAACAAAGCTGTTTTTTTTTTTTCTTTAGGTGTGCCGTCGAATTTTCTCGCATGCTTGCAAAAAAATTTAGGCAAATATCCAGCTCTTCAGTTGTCATTTCTTTAATGGGTAATCTGAATTTGTTACCACTAGGACTGTAGGCGTTGCCTCTTGTTGACAAATTTAATTAATGACAAGAATCGTGATTGACATTAATTCCATAGATTGATTTAAAGCCGTTAGATTATTATGTTTTAAGTCAGTTTTTCACCGGAATCGAAGTGAGAAAGAAGTTATTTTGTTATCAATTTTTCTGTTTCTAAATCCGCTTACCTGGAGAATCTGCTAACCAGTAAAGTGAGACTGTTGTAACGACCCGCCACAGAAGTAAGTTTACACTGAAGGTTTTTTAATTTAGTCAGTTTTCGCTTCGTTACTTTTTCCAAACTTCGATAAAAATTTTTTTTTTTAGCTTTAGACTTGATTTGCGTTTGTTCTGAGTGCGAATTATAAATGTGTTTCTTTTAGATCGAATAATTATTAAAGCTTGTCTTGATATTATAGGTCATTTGTATGGGCGGCCGTCACCACCAAATCGCCCCATGTAAGGAAATCCAGATTCCGGAATCAAGGAAATTTTGCTCGTGGAATCCGGAATACTAAGCTTTGGAATCCAGAATCCAGCTTTTGGAATCCAGGATTCTGCTAAAAAGGGAATCCAGAATCCATTTGCTGAAAATCCATTTCAAATCGTATTAGCGGCTTTCACCCGCATCCATGCAACCACTGTAGAGTGCAGTTCAAGTCGTTGCTGTGAGACATAACCGCAGAAGAGAGATTTCGCCATTCTGGCTGGCTATTCTCTTAAAAGACGTTCAATTAGAAGTAGATGGAGGCAATTTTTTACGAAAGAAGGTGCAATTTCAGTGGCTGAACTGGACAAGTGACCCTCTTACGTATACTCCCGGCGATGTCTGTGATCGGAACTCACCCAACTGCATTCTAACCCGAGTTTTGGGATTCACTGCCAAGGGTTCAAGCATCACTCTAACGTCTGAGGAGGACAACAGGCTCTCCAGGCTTGCTAATGGTGACCTTTACGACGAAGATGTTGGAGATGATGAGGATCAAAATCCGGCGGATGAGAAAGCAGCTGGGGAGAGTGAAAGGGAAGTGTCGCTTCCAAGATTAGGAGTGAGCTTATCAGGGCGATGGACCACACGTTTCCAATTATGATAAACTTTGAACAAGGTTATATATGGATATTTATGGAAGCCAGGAAAGGTCTATTTACAGGTCGAATGTTCGGCATTTAAACGTGAACCGTTTTCTTTGACATGTTTGATATTTGGCATTTGGAATAACAAACTTAAGATTTCATAAGGCATCATATCTCGGTGCGACTAAGATAAGATATCACCAGATTTTAAGGTCAAACAACATTTTCTAGAAAAGAAAATAGCGGCGGCCCACCTGAAACTTTATAGAATCATTGCTCTGAAGGATTCATCGCCGACGTAATGCGATATGACTTGGCTAACCTTTTAAAAAAAAAGGAAATTTAGAAAAGAGAATATTATTCTTCAAACATTACCGTGTAAATGAGGATCTTTCGCGATTTTTCAAAAGTTTAAGTATAGCTGAATTGGTGCGCATTCTCGTCGAACATCATCGCCAATTACATTTGGGAAAACAAGCTTTTCTGTCCGTGATTTACTCGGGGTGTTATTAAAATTATATTCCGGTTTAAATTTTTGGCTCAATACATGGTTTAAAAAGTAATTTGAGATGATAGGGAAATATTTTCGAGCTTTTTTCTTAGCAGTTCTAAGTCAGTTTTATATTTAAAAAATTGGCCAATTTTTAGTCCAACTGTTATTTACAAGTTAAAAATGCTAAGCAGTGATTTGAACTATTAGTTCTTTGTTACTGTTAAATCACTTGAAGAACCTCGAGGAACCTGTATGAAAGAAATGCGGCCTCGCCTCTTCAGAGTTGCTGAAAAGATGTGGAATGAATGGACATTGGATTTAAAAGACGGACAGTCTCAACAGGTATTCCTACAACAAAAATTTATCCCTTAATTTGCTATTATACATTTGTCATAAATATCAAATGTTGTTGAGGAAATATGAATAGACAAACATGCATTCACAAACATGTCCTTCAATAGCGAAATCCGCCATCGAAGTCATTCCTAGAAAACGAAATGCGAAAATTAGGGGCAAACCAGAAACTAAAATCTAGAATCTTTTGTGTTTTGGAATCCGGAATCTGCAGCGGTAGAATCTGGAATCCAGCATCTGGAATCCGGAATCCGCAGCGTGGAATCCAGAATCTAATACTGTCCTGGATTACCTTACATGAGGCGAACCAAAAATACAAGGATGTCAAAAAGATCAGCAAATACACAGCTGGTCTAAGGATCGGCTGCAGGACAGCAAAGCTAATAAAGAAATGGCATGGCCAAATTATAGACGGTTTAGTTTTCCTTCATGAAACAGAACACCCTAAACATGAATAGTTTAGCCAAATGATAAACGGTCTAGTAGCCCGTGTTGAGTTGGAACATGAAATTGTGAAAAGGACTAGCTCAATTGCGAATAGCCTAGCACTCATTTGCAATACAATACACAAACGGTGTAGCGTTACGTCAAATGGCTCAGGGTAATGTCGAGTGGCACAGCGTAGGCACAAACGGTGTAGCGTTGCGTGAAATGGCCCAGCGTAATGTCGAATGGTACAGCGTACATACAAGCAGTGTAGCGTTGCGTGAAATGGCTCGGCGTAATGCCGATTGGTACAGCGTACACACAAATGGTGTAGCGTTGCGTGAAACGGCATAGCGTAATGTAGAATGGTACAGCTTACACACGAATAGTGTAGCATTACGAATAGCTTTGCTGAACATCAGACGTTCTAACTGAACATTAAATTGCTTAGCATTATAAGAAATATTTCGATGGTGTGGCAAATTTTCGAGCTTGCTTGTGGCGTGATCTGAATGCTATCTCGCCGAAACCACCAAAAATACAAACCACAAATGGTTCAGCGATCTGCTGGGGGGCATGACGTCATCGAATGTGAAGACTGGCGCGAAACCATTACATAGTGTAGTCGCTGTGTGGAAGAGTCTTCACTTCGCCTTGCCGTAAAGCAGAGCCAACTTGGTAAGTTTCTCCTCTTTTTTTCCCTGCCGATATTGCATTTATTCGTTGTCGTTCGTGATAGCGTTAATTAAAATAGCAACGAGACTGGATTCTACCACGGTTTACCGGCCTCCCGGTTTACCACAGTTTGCACGTGTTGGTGAGCCTAAATGTTTATAGTATGCAAACTACATATCAGAAGAAAGCTTAATAACTGCAGATTACGATAAAAACATAATTTGAGCGACTTTCTTTCACGGAAGTGTCAAGAGCCGGTAAGGCGTTAAACGACCGAAGGTTCTTCTATTGAATTCATCGGGTATCAGATGCTGGATCATGAGCAAAATGGCTGCACAGTCTCATTCACGAGGCATCAATCAACAAAAGTGTGTCAGGCTTTTTCGATATTCTGATTAGTTGTGTCCATATCGGCATCCTTAGTTGGAGTAGCTAAAAATATGCGAGTCGTATTGCGTAAATGGACGCCACGGGACAAATTTTTCAAATATCAAAATTTCCCGACACAGCTTCGTTTGTCATCATTCCTAGGATGTTTTGGCGAAATTTGACGAAAATCGGTCAAATCTATATACCCTATAAATTCGCTCAAAATAGCGGTATTCCTCCTAAAGTCAAATGCCAGATTTCAGCTTATAAAGGTTTGCAAACAACTCGCGCCTCGCCAGAAGATTATCTGGCCCCAGGAAACCGCAAACCAATAGGACAACGGGACCTCCTGGCGTCAATGACTATGGATTAAGATTTCCCGATAAAAGTAACCCATTGCAGACTTTTTTTTTCTTTTTTTTATCTCGATTGCTCAGTGGAGCGTTGAAGAGGACAACACAATGATAAGCAAAGTGGTCAACGGCAAAGGAAAAACCCGCTGCAAAAATTTAAAAAACTGCAAAGCTGAGGAGCAAGACAAATAATCAACATACAGCTTTCAAAATTACGATTCGAGGCGATTTTTAATGTTTTTGTATCAAGACTAGTACTTGTATATAGAAAAGGAAACTTCGCTTTAAACATTATGTATGGTAAATTTTGGTTACATCGGACCTCTTTGTTCGAAATCTGGGCGCCAGCGTGAAGCTCCGTTAGTACTAATCGTTTTCACAAAAGAATTGTGTTCTTTGCTTGACAGAGTGCTACCCTTTCTTTTCTTTGGGCCTGCCTTTTTTTCCTTTTTTTTCTCCCAAGGACTTTCTTCCGCTGTTGATTTTTTCCATGCGCAAAGATTTTTCCATAAACAAAGAGCTTCCACGTGTGAATTTTGTAAAGTGTGCGATGTAAACAAAATATGGAAGTAACATGAAGATCGAGCCTCAACATGAGCGGTTGCCGCGAAAATTCCCCCAGGGAACTCACCCAGGTCCCAGATAATGACACCTTCCTGATTTAATAACTTTTATTTGAAAATACGTTTTTCTAAATAACTGTGCTTTTAAAGATATCAGATATTTTTTCCATGGAAACATTTGATTGAATGTTTGAATTCAGTTTTGTCAAATGAAATAAAAATCGATTTTTTAGGTCTCTGAAGGTAGGAAGTAACCTTAAACTCACGATTCACAGCAAATTAAACATTCATTTGTCGTTTCACGGATAGTAATTTTACAAAATCACGCTTCACGACCACTTTGAAAATCACAATTCACGACAAAAAAGTTAGCAGTTTCATATTTCACGGGGAGAACAAGAGCCGATCACGAGTCACGAAAATGCCCTTTACCGCATTCACAAAACCATTTGAAATACACATTCTTAAAACGATTGAAAAAGCGAGTAAGAGCTTGAATTGTAAAAGACACAAACTTTGCGGTAGCTTACGGGAGCAGCTTGTTTTCTAACCTCTCTGTCTTGAACAGGATCTGAACTTGTCCGGGTATGAATAGGTCAGGGTTTGAAACTCTTCGTTGCACCCCTATACCCCTCACCCTGGACACTTGTCTACATGGCTGTGTCCGACACCGCTGCATCAATAGGCTCTCGGCCAAGACCCCTAAAAATTGTGTTCATTTCAGCCCTTCCCTTAATGGAACGTAAAAATGTCTCTGCACGGATGAGATCTCTGGGGTTGAGTTGTTATGCTTTTTAGACCGTAGACCTTATTTACATTATTTTAAACAAAAATGAAAACTTGTACCATACTGGTAACTCTGTTTGGCGTGCATGAACATTAAATCAATCTTAAAGGCTTTCGAGTTTTCTCGTTCTCAGAGGAACCGTCCTGTCTGGCTTATCAATCAATTTTCCTGCGCTATTGCGTGTTTTTCTTTTTCTACACCTGTATGCAAAAGTGTCCTTTGCCCGTTAGCGGAGCGACTTTTCTCTTTCATTTGCGGAAGCTTTACCCGCGCCGATGCATTTCATTTTCACTTGATAGTATGAATTCCGTACGATCAACTTCTCATAAAATTCAGAAATGTACTCTGTTTTTTTCGGGTCCTGCAAGGAAGGCATTAACAGAGGCATTTTCTCTAATAATTTTTTTGCCACTTACAGAGGGTCCACCCTTACGCGAGCAGGCGGCAGAACCGCGTAAGCAGTTCCTCCCAGAGAGCACAGAGAGTCCCAGAAAATAGTAATATATTCTCACAAGGGCTACCCACAAACAAAGCCTCAAGGATGTTATAAGATATGGGAAAGGCCAGCCCGAGGCGGAAGTGAGTAGGTAGCTACCTGGAGCGTAGGCGCTATCATGGCTGCGGGAAGGAGGGAGGGGCGCACTTAGCTAAACCTCCTCAAACGCCGTGGAAAGGACTTTTGAGGTTATAAAGGACTGACCGCACCGGAATAAGATTATATAGCCAAAAAACGTGTAAAAGATTGCATAACCATTCTCATGCTAAAATCCCAGGGGTTTGGAGTCACGTAACATGCTGAAATTCACCATTGTTCGAAGGGATCCCTGGTGAGAATAGAGGTAACTGATGATTACACATTTTCTTCTACATACGGAGGCCCTTTTGCATGACCTGGATAGTTTGCAATTGACCCAATACCGAAAGAGATGTGTTGGCCATGGTTTGGAAAGATAAATTGAATCTCTCGTAAATTTCCACCAACGAGGCCAAGAAACTAAAAGTCTTGCGATTTATCACTTAGCTCTCTCAAAATAAGTAGTAGGCACGGATGCGTTTCTCAAAACCCGGAAGACATATCGGTTCCGAGAGCGATTATTTTAATTCATTTTCTTTCAAGTGGCGCTGTAGATTTTAGTCCTGTGTAAACAAGCCCATCTTCTCAATCAAGTAAGTATGGTACTTTTAAGTTTTCACAAACACCAAAAATTGACTACATGAGAAAAGAAATAGCTTTACGTAACTAGTAAGTTATCAGGACTTCTGGAACACTGGTCCCAGGGCCTACAAGCCAGGTATTCTGAGCTTGTTAACTTGAACTCTCCTTTCAGCCGGAAAAAGAACAAAGCAACAGCATCCTATGTTTAACATTTTGAGGAGGTTTTAAAAAGTCTTGAAGCAGTATTGATAAATATTCCTCACCCCTTTTTGTCATTTAGTAGGACTGACTTTGTGCATTCGATTGTTCACAGTATTTGTTGTCATCTCCAAGTTATCGGAATATCAACTTCCTCACGAGCTAATTCACGTAAACATTCACATCTTTCTACGGTGGCTGTAGTTTCATAGGTTAATTGGAGTACTGTTGAGAGAAAATAATGCATTTTTAATTCGGTGCACTACTGTCACTAGTCCTTCCACTAAGTGTAACCACAAACATTACAAATATCTTTAAAATCATACCTAAGTTCATTTGCATGCAGTATTGACCTTCTTTCTGTAGGAAAAATGACTACTCAACTCCATTAGGATGACTTTTTTGATCTGTTAGAGGATGAAAACAGGACATTAATTAAAAGCAATGTTTACAACTTAATGCAATTACAACTTATTAAAACAACACTACAATTTTTAACAGAAAAAACCATTACCAGAACTTTTTTTTGCCTCGCTGGGCGTGATAAGCTCACCCATCGCTAGAAATCAAGGACATTTCGAGCCCGCTAGCAATTATCAGCGGTAAATCGTATTACACTCCGGAACAATAGAATATCAAGAGAATTCAATATGGCGGCGATCACGGCTCGATCTGCAAAGAAGCGTGTTCTGTACCATGGCTTATACAATTTGAGCACCGCAGACCTTCTATTTGATGAAAAGAAAAGAAAAGAAGACCTGCAAATAAATCTTTGGGATTTTTCGAGGCAGAGCGATGACATGATGTCAGAATTTTGATTTGCTTTAATTAAATTTTCGCGCCAAGACTACTGAATTTGCATTCAACGCCTGGCATATTTTTATTCCGAAAAGGACCTGAGGACTAATTTACTTCCCTGCAAGAATATAAACAATTATGGCCGACGATTTGAAGATCAGCGTTGCTCGTGCTTAACTATTTCAGTCATAGTTTTCAACGTGGCGTCTCGTCACTTAACATGGAAAATATGGGATATTTTGGCGCGTTGGGAAGTTTTTTTGATGGGAGGAAATGGCAATTTTACAGGATATTTGGACGCTTCGAACTCTGTAGCAGTCAATTCGATCGAGAGCAGTTGACTTTATTGATGCTTTTTCCTGTAATAGGTGAGTGTTTGGGATGGAGAACGACGGATTTTGAAGAACTGTATGGCGACCTAGGTCAATGAACAATGACAAAAGAACTGGCTCGGGAAGTAAGTGGTTTTTATTTATCGAGTCCCTGTGAGGTTTGATGAATAGCAGAATCAGTACTAAATATGTCTATCCCACTGCGCGGGATGCGAGCCCATATGGAAACGTGTCGGGTTTGTGTTTTGCTGGTGACGTTTTTGCGACTATTTCTGGGTAAAATATTGAGCCTTCTGCGAATACTTAATTTTTTCCTTTGGAATAATTTGTTTGTAGGGTGAAACAAGGCCTGCAGAAACATCCGACGATGATCTGCCGCTAGCATTTGGAGAGAGGAGGTAAGTAGAAGTGGTCACCCCACTCGCATGGTGGTTATCGTTCCCACGCTTTTAGAAAGTACTAAAAGTTGTTTTCGGTATTTCACGTAGTTAGAAATTCCTTTTGTACGCACTGTTAGCTTTAATTACGTTTAAGATATCAGTGACTTTATACTTTATATTAATATCATATATGGGGCATTAACATGGGGCATTGTGCTAAGGCTGAAGGTGGCTTTTTACACCAGTATAATCAATATTTCAGAGAGGAAGAACGAGTTAACCCCAGCAGAACTGCCAGATCAGCCTCCTGGTGGCACTGAGCAGAATTCACTGGAACTGCCAGAACAGCCTCCTCTTGGTACTGAACAGGCTTCAATAAGTCTTGGCGAAGCAGCTGCCAATAAAGAGTGAGTTTCTTAGCCATGTTAAAATTACCCGTGGAGGTTGATTATTTAGGAGGCGCTGAAGAGTTTCTCAAGTGCGTCTAAGGGAATGAAACGCCAATCCTGTATCGTTTTCTATGGACTAACCGTGTGTACATCCATTATACACTGCTGCTGCCGTCATACACTAATTTACAGTTTATTGTAACATCATGAACATTGCATGAAAACTTCTACCATCCCGCTAAAAGCCCCCCTCAAATAGTTGTTCCTTGCTATCTGCCTAGGGAACCTGTCCCGTACGAGGAGCATATGAGAAATGCATCAGAGGAAACATTAAAAGCTATGTAAGTACAAATTGATAGAGTTATCCTTGGTACATTCTGCTTGATTGTCTTTTCCGTACCCTACAGTGTAGTTGGTGTTAGTGTGTATGAACGTTTGCTGTGATATCGTTTTAAGGGAAGGAACGTGGAAATTAGGCGTCCGTCCAATGATATAATGTGCTAAGCACAACCTTTTATGTGCAGAGATGCGTTAGTTGATTTTACTACTTTGACTTTGGCTCTCAACTATTCGTGTAAGAAGCTAAATACAATCGGGCCGACTGCTCGTTAGTTGACCGGTTTAACGCATGTGTCACCGCATACTTTTGGGAATTATTTAAATTTCACGGGCGTTACGCCTCTTTGATCATTTCAAATTTATTTCAGGGCTACTTGTGACGAGCCTGTTACACAACTCTTAGGGGAGTTCAGGCGAAGGTTACAGCGAGGGCGAATGCTTGACCTTCAAAACGACTCTGAACTGTGTGAGGGAAAGACCACGGAGATATTTGTCTCTCGTTACCGCCTCTTCGATGATGCAATGGAAAAGATATCGAGGGATGATCCGCCAGCGATTGATTTCAGTGTACCTTTAGAGGTGATCTTCACCGGCGAGGGCTCTCAAGATTATGGTGGAAATTTTTGGGCATGGTGATGCGCGAAATACGTGACAAGCTCTTCAAGGAAGAAGGAGAAGGCTACGTTTTTTTTTTGAGAAAAAAGAAGCATTGGACAGGAAACAGTATTATGGAGCTGGCCTCTTTTTTGGTAAATATGCAAAGCCTATTTAGACACCTACGTAATTTTCACTTGGGCACACAAGAATTTAAATTTACCTTTTTATTGCAGGTTTCAGTTTGTTGCAAGGTGGTCCTTTGCTTACTTTCCTTGCTGAAGACCAGCTTCAGCGAATCTTCACAAAAGATGATTTGACTAATCTGGGGGAAGCGGAAACCCAATTTCGGGTAGGACTCGAGAGATTCAGACTCGTTTAGGTAAGCTTTCAAGGTGACCGGTTGTAACTGACGGTCTTCACCCTTTACTTAGGCAAGAAAACCAAATTCAATTATGACTACAGTCTCTAACAATTTTACATAGATTCCATGAATCTTGCTTTTCTATTAATCTGTTAGCTCCTTCATGGGAAACCGAGTCTTTCATTCCTCTTCAGAAAGACAACAGTGCTGCCTATGACATACCCCCAAACTGGTGAAACTGCTGGACCCTATTTTTTCCGACGAAGCGACTAATCGAAGACAGCGGGAAGAAAAAACATACAGACTCTTCCTGAATTACTTGAAAGAGGTGTAAGGTAACTGTCGTTTCTTTTGTCTGGTCTAAGAAACATCATCGCTAGCTAGACAAATGTAACTTTGCTTTTCGCCAATCGAAATTTCCACAGAGCGCGTAAAAAAGAATCGGGATTTAGAGCTTTATGACAGCACTGCTATTATTGTGTTTTTCTCTTTTTAGCTGGAAGAAGGTTAGATGGCAATATATCTCTCCATTGTATTTTAAAGTTCGTCACTGGATACGAGAACGAGCCTGTTCTGAGTTTCCAAATGAAGCCCATTATTTGTTTTGATACGAATATGCCATCTTGCCTTCCTATGGGCAACACTTGTATTAGCAGGCTGACTTTGCCGATAGGTGAGAATGTATCAATGACCAAGGAAGAAGTGTTCTCTTTCTTTGACTACGCATTCGCAAATGATTACTTTGGCCGTCTCCAATTAAAACTACTGATTTCTGATTGACTCTCTTTGACAAGGTGTTTTTTTATTTATAAGTTGAATTTAGTTTACAGTAGCACTGTAGAGGCGAAAATTCTGAAATGGGCCTGAGATGAACGAAATGAAAATACATTGAAAAGAGCAAAGTTTATGTGTTAATGATGCCAAATACTCATCCAACTCGATACAAAAGAAAAGCGAGGGACGTTTATTGCGCAATTTTTAAAGCCGTTACGTTTTAACCTATTATACTGTTTAAAAGTCCCAATTGATACATTTCCCATGGATCTTCGCCTTGGACTTCTGACATGCTTGCCTCAAAAATCGTATACGAATCAGCATCTAACGGACACCGTGTTAGGGGGACAACAACCTCATTCTGTAGTGCATCATCTGTGCTGTCATGAAAGTAAGCCGTAGGATCCACACTGTATCCCTCCAAGTCCCTCTGAAATATAGTTGAAAGGAGATTTAAATACCGCAAAACACTGGTTATGACTGCCTTAAATTAACTTTGCAAGCAAGGAATCTTGGCATCGTTTCGATCATCATCTGTATTTAAATTGAAGGGGTGGTTAATTAAAACTCAATTTTTAGTGCAGGCCACTTGAGATTGTTCACCTGTGTGGCTTTAATGCCTGGGGAACTGTGTCTGTCATATGCATTATTGCGTTTACCTGAATAAGGCTTTGAAAGTAATCTGATGCCACAATACCACTTTCTTCTGCAATTTCTTGCATCCCTAGTATGAACAGTAGTAAAGGACTTTTGTTTCCTGCAGTACGTATTTTGCGATTATTCCAGGATAGCACAAATTTTGAAAGGACCTCGTTGATTATTGAGAGATAAGTGAAGTGAAGGCAAAATAGATGCTCTTCGTTGTCAAGATCGAGCTGACCGCATGCTTCGAGAGAAAGGAAAAGGTCGTAAAATGAGGACAGGACTAACTTGTACACATCACGCCAGAGTCTTTCTATACGCGAGTTGTGCTCACTTCGTCCGGTGATGTAACTCCCTCTTCTGGGCCCTCTCGCTATATGGCTCAACATGTAGTGTGCCACGTCTCTGTTTTCAACTCCCATGTCGCCCCTGACTCGTGATGGCAATCCCCATTCAGGACACCGCACCCTCAAAGAGACGCAAGACTGTGTCAGACGTGTCATTCGTATCGCACCTAAGGTAAACGACGGAGCGACTGTAACCGTCAATACAGTCGTGAACCACGAATCGCCATCTACGAAGAGAAGGAATAGAGTGGCAAACCGAAAGTATATGTTGATAACTTGTGAAGGGGAGAGGGGGGGGGAGGTTGCTCCTAAAACAAATGGTGCAAAGTTATTGACACCTGAATTATAACAACAAATATGTCATCAAAATAGTGAGATAGGTGACAGCTACCGTATCAGTTTGTGATTCCCGTCCATATGCCAGAGGGCCAGTGGGGAAAGTACGTTATACACGTGTCTACGGATGGCATTCATAGACCTTAGCCTCCTACCAATGTGATCGACTCTCTTTATGGCACTCCTTAGTCTCCACCTCTGCACACGTGCACCTTGGGAAACAAGGTAACCCTCGATTGTTTGCAACCTGTCAACAAAAATAAGAGTTTTAATTTCAAGCACCCTGTGACACAGTAGTGAAGCCAATGCCACTTGTCGGTGCTTTCTTGAATTCTCTGTTTAAAGGATACAAAGTGTGTTTCTGATATGCAAACGTTTGTGTTAACACTGCGGCGGGGCTTAAAAGCTCTTGCCTGTAAGTTGATTACGTTTTGAATGGAAGTTTTCTTTGCTTAGCCCTAAAGGCAAGAAGAGAAACGTCACAAGTCACGCAACTATAGTCAATGTATCTAGTTTGTACCGAACTCAGTCTGTAGCAATAATAATAATAATAATAATAATGATAATCGCAAAAATTAATAGTTGAGGTAAAGAATGTAAAAATAAATAAAAATATAAATAAATACGTCTACTGAAACAAACGACGAAACAGCCAGGTGTCCTGTCAATTGTCTGAATTATGCAATAGTTTTTATACAGCAAGTTGCGACCGTAACAGATCGAACGGTAAAACTCGACCTAGATTTGGACAATTACGTACAACTACGCGCATTACGGTGTCCGCATTAGCCTTCCTTAATACGTGATGACTACGAAATGGGAAAGAGCGCAGGGAAGATAGGTATGTATGCGCGCTAAACCAACTCAGTAAAAAATATTACTGTGGCAAACACTATTTTTAGAACGCGAAAAAAAACCTTTAACTGATTCCGATCCAGACATGTAATTTACCTTTGATCGACAAAATAAAAATAGATCTTACTTTTACTATCACTGCACTCAGGAAAAATTACTAAACAAAGCAATATAATGTACACTTCTTTAAAATAATAAATATAAACAGTCTTCTCTCAGCTTACTCTTATCGTCCGGCACACCAATTAAAGCATTCCGATATCACTTTGATTGAAAAATGTCAAAACAGATCAAGGATATCAGTTTTCGTACCATGGCGTCCAGGGCACACACAAAATTCAACTTCTCATGTACTCCTCCAGTGTTCAAAGAGCCGTTGAAGTTGAACCCTCGTTGAAAAGTAAGCGTGAGTCAGAGAAAGAAAAGAGAGCTCGACAGTCGACATTTAATGCACGTCATAACACTACTTAATACTATACACATATTCAGGCCCACCAACACGTGCAAACTGTGGTAAACCGGGAGGCTGGCAAACCGTGGTGGAATTCAGTCTTGTTGCTATTTTAATTGACGCTTTCATGAACGACAACGAATAAATACAATATCGGCGGGGAAAAAAGAGAAGAGACTTACCGAATTGGCTCTGCTTTACGGCAAAGCTAAGTGAAGACTATTCAATACAGCGACTACGCCATGTGATGGTTTCGCGGCAGTCTTCACATTCGATGACGTCATGCCCCCAGCAGATCGCTGTTCCGGTTTCTGTTTTTGGTGGTTTCGGCGAGATAGCCTTGGCGGCCGTCACCACCAAAAATACAAGGATGTCATATAGATCAGCAATTCAAAGATGGCTTAAGGATCAGCTGCAGGATAGCATAGCTAATAAGGGAATGGCATGGCCTTCACGTCACGCTACAAGCAAGCTCGACGATTCGCCACAACATCGAAAGATTTCAAGTAATACTAAGCAATTTAATGTTCAGATAGAGCGTCTCATGTTCTGCAAAGCTATTCGACCTAACGCTACACTATTTGTGTTTATGCTGTACCATTCTACATTACGCTAAGCCATTTCACGCAACGCTACATCATTTTTGTGTACACTGTACCATGCGACATTACGCTAAGCCACTTGACGCAACGCTACACTGTTTGCATGTACGCTGTACCATTCGACATTACGCTGAGCCAATTTCACGCAGCGCTGCACCACATGTGTGTACGCTGTACCATTCTACATTAAGCTGAGCCATTTCACGCAACGCTACACCGTTTGTGCGTGCGCTGTGCTACTCGACGTTAATCTGAGCCATTTGACGCAACGCTACACCGTTTGAGTACTGTATTGCACATGAGTGCTAAGCTATTCTTAATTGATTTACTCCATTTCACAATTATATGTTCCAACTCGACATGGGCAACTAGACCGTTTATCATTTGGCTAAATTATCCATTTTTACGGTGTTCTGTTTCACGAGGGAAGACTAAACCGTCTATAATTTGGCCATGCCATTCCTTTATTAGCTATTCTATCCTGCAGCTGATCCTTACACCGTTTTTGTATTTGCTGATCTATTTGACATCCTTGTATTTTTGGTGGTGACGGCCGCCCATAGTTTTCATTAGTTAGTGGTTGGATGATTTTAAATTTTATGTCAATGTTTGACAATAATATTAACAGAAAAATATTCAGTTTTTTGTTGTGGGCTTTCAACTGAAACAAAGGCATCATTTCACTTTTACGTTTTAGAATGTACTTATGAACTGTGACTGTATCTTGTCAAGGTCACATTTTGTTTCCCTTTGAACTGGAAAGCATACTACTTGTTTATACGGAATCTGCTTGCTCATAAAAGATGGAAGCTGGAACCTTAAGTGGAATCTTTTTAGGAGATCACAGTTAAATCTTATCCAAAAAATATGCTAATTGTATGAAATTATTGGATATTTACTTATTATTTAGCTGAACTTTAGAAATACAGTCGAACATTCTTATTACCACAATTTTCTTTAAAGCAATTAGGAATTTCTCCTGTGGAAAGATACCTACTATTTCTAATACGAAGATCCCTTTACTTTTTGATGTAGGGATCACTGTAAATGCCTGTGTGCGATATTTTTATAAGTACACATTCCTTGTTATTTGTGCAATAGCAATTGTTTGTTGCCCCTCCAGCTCAAGTTTAGTTGTAGCAAACCTGGAAAATACCCTCTGAATTGGCAAAAACGATGCTGTCCCCTCCTGGAAGGAATTTATTTTTGTAGATTTAATTGGGTTTGCAAAATAAGATTCCTTATGGGCTAAAAAACCATCTTAAACAAGAAAAGTAGTGCGTGACATGTTCCTCTCCTAGCTTGAATGAATGTGTAAAATAATACTGAACGATGCCTGGAGATAAAAAACGCGTCTTGAAGGACTTTTTCATTCTTTGCTGGCCAAAATGCTAGTATCCTCTTGTTTGTATTTTGGACCCATACGTAGGTAACCATATTTTAAACGAGCCAAATTTATATATAGTTTCTGTGAGTTAACTTGCTTCAATTCGCCCCTCAAAGTACAACACTCTGTAGACGGCGGTCAGTAATTTCAAATCAACGGTATCAAAAGAAACAAGCTTGTAACATGGCGAAACATTAATCTCCGATTTATTCAACAAGTTTATTCCACGTAGTGGCACATTTGTTGCAATATAAGAAAATTCATAGATCGTAAGCCAGTCGGAAGGTGAAACATCAGGTGAACGAAATTTAAAATCTCCTTTAAACTGGTTTTGTAGTTTCATGTCCTTTGGGAATCTTAGTATGAATTTTCTCATGATTTGGAGTTCGACAGATCTCTTGTTTGTTGTTATACTGCCTAGTATTCCACTAAATCGTTCAAAGCTAAAACACCAAAAGCTAGTAACTGGTCCGTGGTCGAGAATAACCTCTTTCAAATGGTTGTGCATGTGCATATTTGGGGTAATGGCATTTTTTCCATATAGAGTCTCCACTGACTTGCAAAATTGAAGAATCAATCCATCGACAATGTCAAGTTCTGTTTTTGTAGTAGCAGACTTGCAAAAAATATCTACATACAAACACAAATGTCTGCCCGCACCGGAAATGTTCCTCTGGTAGAATACTTTGAAGGCAGAAATTAGAATAAGTGAGTGTCCAGTTCTTCCACTGCTCTGCTGCATATGAACCACAATTCCTCGTTATCCTCATCGGTAATCGTCCAATGTCACTAGGAACCTCAAATGATTTTATTCTTTCCTCGATTTCGTTCAGTTGGCTGGGCGAAAAAAGTTTTGAGTATGTCCATAGTTTGAACATTCTTTTGACAGTTCCGAGAAAGAGTTTGTGCATAGGATCAACCGTGCAAAATCTAATAACATCAAGGTAATCGAGTCGCAGTAAAATGCTATATTAGGTGATTCCACTTTGTTGCCCCAGCAAATTTCGTCGCGCTTTTGTTTTGCACTGAGTAATGGCTATTCGACGATGTTCTTCATTTGTGCGAGGTTTCCATAAGCTTCTTTTGAATTCAGAGTAATCTCTTTTTCCCCAAAACCACCTAAAAACTTCAACGTGCCAAGTTGAGCTGAATGCCCCTTGAATCCACAGATCTTTCTCGTCGTAGGAACGTCAGTATATACACACAAAACGGCATCACGAAACATTAGAGCAAATCTACTAAGGCTAGCTTTGATCTTGACCCCTTTCCACAAGGCTTTCAACTCATCCACAGCTGGCTCAAGAAATTTATTTCAATCTTTGGGTTCTCTCCTCAATGAAGGAACAACGCCTACAAAAACGATATTCTCCCATTTGAACCGTTCAGACCTAGGTAGATTTAAAATTGCCAAGTAAAACACTCCGACGGAATAATCCTTACAGTGTTCATCGGCTGGAAAAAGTGAAAGGTCAATATAAACCCATAATTTCGTGGTTTACTCAAGAAAGGGGAATCACTGACGTTCTGGAATTCTTTCCATAGATTTCCATCAAAAAAAAAGCTAAGGTATTTGATTCCACTTTTCGTTTTCTCCACACTTCGCAATTTATGGGAAAGTCTTTTCTCAAGACCAACTTCTCCAGCTCGTCTATGATGCTGTTGCTGCAGTAGTACTTGGTGGGGTAGAAGCAAGTTTTTCCATTATGAAGAGTAACCTTTGTCACGAGTGGCATTACAAGTTAGTTTTCTTCCTCTGGAGTAATGAGTGTCGCCACATTTTTTTGCCACCTGTCGATTGTTTATCATCGAAATTCAGGAGTCGTACTTATACAGTTTTGTACACTTTGGACAAACCACAATCTTATTGAAATCATCTCTATCAACATTTAAGAATTGCCTCAAAAGGTAAAAGGATCCAGAAAGGCTCATCATTAATTTCTCAAAAGCCTCATCGGAAATTTCTAAGCCAAGAACCCCTGGCCACGAGACAAAGAAATTGAGCAACCAAGCGAGACCATTATCGCTCTAGGGCCCATTTGTTCGAAGGCCGACTAGCGCTAACTCAGGAGTAAATTGTAATCCAGGTTTCTTTATTCCTTTGTTCAAAAACCTTTTAGAGACAATTTTCCCTATTCTCGTTAGAACATCCAGTGATTAAATTGCAAGCAAAAAGATTTGAACTGCATTTTCTTTTAAAGCTTTCAGACCTGAAATCAAATTTCAGACTAACTCTGGGTTATCTATAACAACCCAGGCCAGGTGGCAAGTCGCCTACCAGATTAGCAGAAAATAAACGAACCAAAAAATTAATGAATTTTGGCGGCCTTGAGCTTCCGGAAGACAAAATTTGCTATTCCTGGCCTATGCAAGTGTTGGCTAATTTGTCATGCATTTCCTATTGACAGTTCAGATTACAATAAGACTATCTTTAGTGTGTCAATTAATGATGTCAAAACAGCGGGACTTATTTAATTCTCACCATAAAGTTAAATTAAATGTATATTGATTAAACACCCTCTTTTGTGCAAAAAAAAGAGACTACTCAAAGGATGCTGAAAAATTTGCATTATTAAAGTTCAACGTATGTTCAAGTAAAGATTCATGAAAGATAATTGTTAGCTTTTGGACTTTTCGGTTTACAACGAAAGACGCCTAAAGCTTAAGTCAACCTTTAAGGATGCTTTAGGTTTTGCCTAAAGGCACCGAATAAGAGCATTCATTTGTTGAAAGTAAATATCGTGTCAAAACTGTCTTAAAACACTAGTCAGGGCCGTAGCCAGACTTCAGAACAAGACGAGGTAAGTTTCGGGCGCCGAAGGCGCGAGTCACTAGGGGGGTCTGGGGTCATGCTCCCCCAGAAAATTTTGAAACCTAGAGGCTCAGAAATGCTCTTTCAAGCATTTCCCGTGGCATTTTTCTTCAGAAAAATCAATCTTGGAACCAAAATCAAGACGAGGCAATTGTATTGAGTATTATACAGAGTGAATATCTTTCTCATGTAAACTTATATATCCGCTCTGTTGTATATCCTTATCACCCAAACTTCGATATATATTTATTTCATTAAAAGGCTCGCTAATTAGATTAACTTTATGAATACGTAAGCAATTTAAGCAATTTTGTGCTGTCGTGTTCCAGATGCGCAATGTGTATGAAGATTCGACTTGTTTGTCAGTTCTAGGTCTGGGAGAAAGGAAACATATTTTCTTGTCGCTGATTCCAAGAAGTGCACTCTTGAACATCATTACAATGAACTCTACTGTTACAGTGAACTCCTCTGACGGTAAGTCGAATCTCAAATATTTTGCGGAATTGAAAAAGGGCTTTAAAAGAGAGCAGAAAATTATCTAGGTTGTTATGTGAACAGTTTTATTTTTCGTTATTCAGCTATCGTCTGCTCAGTTTTACTGTTTTTACAAGACTGACATAGCTGCTCTTTCCGTTTAGTTCAACTCTTGTCGTTCAAATCTTGTCTGTCTTTAACGTGTTTGACGAGATTATGAAGCATATTTTTGGCAAAATGAACAATTTATTGTATGGTTTATACTAGAAAGGAGGGGTTCATCGGAGACATTCAAGGGTATGTTATGTCCTAAGGAACACTGTTGGCATGCGGTCACCTGTTACTCCGAGTGTAACTAGTTTGAACCACAACTTGAAAGCTCTTACGGTTTGGGTACGGCAATAGCGCCTCAACTCCAAGGGTCTCGGCAAATCTTTAGGCTGGAACTCACGGCCTTTAATTCCATTTCATTTTAAAAGACCTTCGAATGAGGATCAGAGCGTAAATTAAAAATTTCGGGGATATACGGGCTTCTAAAGCGAATTTACAGCATATGAAATGATGAATAATCAACAGGCGCGTTGCGTTGTAGAATCATTGTTTGGCAGTGACAAAATGCCCGGCACGGTCTGAAATAGACTAAAAGAATAAATTTTCACGCAATCTCCGCAGAAAGGTTCTGTCAAAAATTTTTTAAGAATATCAAATGTTTGCAAAGGAATGTCAAGCGATTCCAGAAATTTATTTGGTTTTTTTAGTGATCAAATTCTCCGAGGTTGAGCAGACTTTAATATCGCTCGGTTGTCGACAACTTAGAAATTCTACGCTTCTGATCAGACTGCCGGGCACGGTCTCAAATGGACCAAATGCCCGGCAGCCAGAAATGCCTCTGAAAGGCGGGTTCCTTCAAACTTCTTGAGAGTATCAGATGTTTGTTAAGAAATGTAAAGCGATTTTTTTTTTAGTGGATAAATTATCCGAGTTTGTGCATACTACAATATCGCTCGATTGTCGCCACTTTGAAATTCTACGCTTCTGATCAGACGGCCGGGCACGGTCTCAAATGGACTAAATGCCCGGCAGTCAGAAATTTGAATCAAAATGCCACTGAAAGGTTTCTTCAAACCTCTAAAGAGTATCAGATGTTTACCTAGAAATGTCAAGCGATGCTAAAAATTGAGTTGATTTTTCAGTGATGAACATGTGATAAAACTTAGGAGGTCAGCCTAGTTTCGTAGAATACGTTGTCTTCGTGACAACTGTGGCGTGACAGCAAGGGTCAGTACGTTAGAACACCTTCAGGTTCCGTAAAAACTGGCGGGAAACAGTACAAAAAAACCTCAACTAAACCTATTGATAATACAGTATTCGATGTTTGTTTAGATTTCCCAAGTGATTCTAAAATTATTTAGTGGACAAACTTTTCGAGCTGATCGAACCACAAAATTGCTCGATTTGTCGACTCTTGAAGACTTGCCGGGGGTGTCCTAAAGGATATGGACCCCCCCTCCGCTAGCGGATTTGGACCCCACTCCGCGGATTTGGACCCCCCAACAAAACTGAGTGAAAGCATATATCCTTAACGTTCTTTAACAAATAGAGAAGCCTTGACTGTGCTCTGTTCTGTTGTAAAGCACGCAGGAAGCGGTTAAAGCACGAAAGAAGTGTAGGGAGAAACACTCGACTACGTCTGGTGTTTCTCCCCACTTCTTGAGTGTGGCTCTGCATTGTTTGCAGACCGCCAGGCTCTAAACATCTTTGTAAATGTTATGGGGTTATTTCGGATCCCTCGACAGTTAATAATCGTTAAAATTAGAAAAAAGATTGAGTTCAATGTAATAGTCTCCGCTTTTGTTAAGACGTAGACATAAATGTTGATTTGCATTGAAAATAAGCTGAGAGTTCCAATAGTTCAGAGTAGAAACATTTTTACCTATCATAGTTTACGAACGACTTGTAGTAAAAGTAGTTACTACGTTCTTGTTCAGAAGCTGTTTAGACTGACTTATTTTTGTGACTGGACGCAACAGTCTCCTCTATTGTTATGACGTTTCGTCTGATTCGCATCGGAAGAAGCAAAGATTTATTGTAACAGTCTCAATGGTTCTAATGCAGTAGTTTGCTCGCATCGAATTCTTGCGTATACTGTTTGACACGCTATAATGAATGCAGCAGAATTGGAACAAAATGGCTTTTCCTTTTTTACCTGTATTGAGGAATGCTGTGTTGTGATTGAAAAGAACATAGACAGAAAGCCTGCAAAAAGAGAATTAGTTACCAAATATGATAAAAACGATGCTTAAAAAGAGGTCCAAAATCTGCGAAGGGGGTCCATATCCGCTTGCGGAGTGGGAAGGGGGAGTGTCCAAATTCGCGGGGGTCCAAATCCGCTGTGACACCGGGTACGGTCCAAATGCACTAAATACCCAGAATCGCTTGACATTTCTTAACAAACATCTGATACTCTTTAAAAGTTTGATAGAATCTTTCGATGGAGGTTGCGTGAAAATTTTTGACGGCCGGGCATTTAGTCTATTCGAGACCGTGCCCAGCATTTAGTCACAGCGTAATTGTTTTACAGTTGATAACTTTACCAACTCTATTTTATTTGGTTTGAAAAACCACCGGCAGAAAAAAGCAACTTCACTTCCAAAAATAAAAATAGTAGGATTGGCGACTTCGCGAACACGCATTCCGGTAAATGAATCAAAGCTCTGCGTATTCTAGCCTCGATAAAAAAAGTCGACATTCTCAAAGTTTGCAAAGCTTTACACACTCTATCTGGAGTAGCCGAAATTAGGGCCGAAATTGTTTGGAATACCGACGAAAGAATGGCTGCCAAGATCGCATTGAACGAGGCTGTTTTTTTTTTTCTTTAGATTTGCCGTCGAAGTTTCTCGCATGCTTGCAAAAAGAAAAAATAAAGAGCAAAAATTCAGCTCTTCAGTCATCATTTCATCATTTCTTTAATGAGTGATTTGAATTTGTTTATACTGGGACTATTTAGCTACTCTGCAAGGTCAGAAAGATAATTAACTTTTGCTTACCGCAAATGTTATCATTAAATCAACACAAATCATGTAGCGCATTTAGCAAATAAAACTGCTAAATTTTCCGAAATAGATGGCTCTTTTTTTGAAAGTGGGAGTTTTGTTTTTTTTCAAGTGGAAACCAGAAACAAGGTCCCTCACTGGGGTATTGTTCGTCAACATGGCCTTTGCAGATATTTTAGTGACCTTAATTGTGATGCCCGATTCCATGTCATATGTCTTCACAGAGGGAAAATGGATTTCTGGAGACGTAGGCCTTGTCACATGTGCTGGTGTGAGGTACCTTAACTTCATCACACTGGCGGCGTCAATCGCTAGTCTATTGTTGATGTCAGTGGGTCGTTACTTAGGAGTTACTTTCCCTCTCGACCGTTTCCCAAATTTTCGCCAAGGGAAAATCCAGTCTGTGGGAATTTGGTTTAGTGCAACGATCACTTCGATCCCCGTCGCTCTAACATGGAAAAATTTTAAGTATTTTCCAAACGACACATATTACGTTTGCGCGCCCATATTTCAGGCACCCGGGAAAGAATACAAGAGGATCCTTTTTACATTACTTGTTCCTTCTTATGTACATGATTCCACTGCTTGTGATATCCACGCTATATACCTGGTTTGTCTTCGGCTGCGCCGCAGAGGTATTCCAGGACTAGTTACTCTAAAAACAAAACACCGAAACGAGGTAACCAAACGAAAGGTCGTACGCATGCTTGTAATAATCACCGCTGTATTTGCCATCTGTTGGCTTCCATCACAAGTCTATATTGTCCGTATGGCATACTTGGATCATTTCCTGATGTTCATAATGCTCAACTTCCATATTATGTGCAGTATTTGTCTAATTGGTTGGGACATGCCAACAGTGCCACAACAGTGCCATAAATCCATGGTTGTACCTGACCTTAAGCGAAACATTGCGCAAAGACTTTTGTGAGGCTGTGAAGAGAGATAAACATTCAAATTCTCGTTACTTTAGATTTACAAGATATCAGACGTCAACCAAACATGCTAAAGGCACTAATGTGTACAATGACGTACTACTGCAAGATGTGCGCATGGATCGCAAGGAAATAAATTGTGTGCTCAATGAGAAAGAAAAACAGATTTGCAGTGAGACAAACGTCTGAAAAAAGGTCAACACCACGGTGTACACTATTGTGTTGCGGATGCACACGAAATGTTGTTAAGAAGCGTAAGCGTCGCTTAAGGTGATAGCTGTGGTGTTAACCATATATTTTAAAAGATAACATCGATACATCGTAGCAAAAGAGTTCCGTTTTTTGAACCAAAAATGTTCGTATAGTCTAACATGACTGGACAAAACTGGAGCGAGAAAACTAGTCATTGCATTTGCTGTAAGCAAATACAATGACTAGTAATACTACATCACAAATCATTGTATTTGCTTACAGCAGCAGAGTAAACCCATGGGTAAATAGTAGACGGTGAATTAACCAACCAGGGGGCATGCTTTACGTTGGTTGTGTTGTAAAAGGTCACCTTTTATCGACACTTCGTTGCTTTCCTATTTTAATTTATAAAAGCTAAACTGAATTAGATTATACTGGTCATCTTCTACTTGCTCGGGACCACCCACCCTGTTTTGAATTGAATGTAGTCCTAAGATAGGAGATTGAACAAGAAGCATACCTAATCTTCTTCGTTCTCTTCTTGGGATGTCTATAAGTAGAAAGATAAGAAACGAGTAAAAGGGATTCAAAATCTTGTATTTTTGAAGTCCTGGCAAAACATTCTCGTTGCTCAGTTTTATCAAGGTCTTTAGAGATGATGCGCTGGAACTGAACAACGAGAGGAGGAAAACTTCCTTTAAGTCGCATAATTCTATCCAGCATTGCTCTCAGAGGAACATGATGTGGAGTAGCAGATGTTTTTTTTTTTTTAGTGCAAAAAGGGTATGTTTAATTTGCATATCGCCATGTGTTCTGTTGTTCGTTTTTACCTCAACCAACTCAGACTTGAATTGAACAGTTTTCAGGCCCTATTATAGTGCTAAATTTTACTTATCCATCCTTGATTTATCATTTATAATTTTGTGTCCTTTTTTTTCTTTTTCGTAAGACTTCTATGTCAATGCAAGATTTTCCGTTCATCAATTTTTGGGTTACTGAGGCTGACGTGAACAAAATGTGCGAAAGCAGTTTGATTTTTGATATTGACGTAGGAAAATAATAAATCATCTTAATGAGGAAAAAAGGTAAATAAAAACGCTTTCCAAGTTACCTTAGTAAACAATTTGTCTATGTTACAGCTGAGAACAAAATAGTTTGACTGAGACTGAAAATTTTCAAACTGAAAAGGAAACTGGTTCCTGATGACCAATTTTCAAAATTAAAACTGATTCTGTTTAAGGAAAGATCAATCTGCCATTTGCCTTGCGTTGATTTTTGGTGAGTAGTAAGGGTTTAGAGAGAGTCGATCTTAAAAACGACTTTCATACTAGCTAAAAATGACCAATTTTTGTATACTTTCTAGACTCTTCCTGGTGCAAAAGAATAATTCCTCTACCTCGTAGATGTCCTTTATTTTAGGTGCAAATTGTAGATCCATCTTTAATCTTCAATCGCGCGTTGATTTAAAAGCTAGCACTTGTAAAACTCAGAAAGTGAGTTTTATGAAGCCTAGTAGGCCAATTTTGGCTTCTCTTATTTAGGGTTCTATAAAAAAAAACCGAAGTTAAGTTCAAATTTGCCGCTTTATCGGTTATGAATAATAAATGTGTCCACGCACTCTGCCCGATGAAACATAGACAAAAAGTACAAGTCTTGGCAGTTTTTGGGGTTACCGTTGTGTGTTTTTTTCTTTCTTTCCTATTTATTCCTTGAGCAATCGCAATCTCTTTGATAAAATTATTCCTTCTTACAAAGAATTGTAAACAGATTTAAGGCTCGCAGGATTATCTGGATATTCTGGTGCTAGCCAATGTCATGTATTCCTCCTCTCTCCCTCCAGTCCTCTCACACTACCTTAACTACCCTTGTTCATGTTACACCAGTCAAAATAATATGATCACGCATTGTTGTCTTTAAAATCCAAGGATCTACTGTTAGTCTCCCTTCTTGCTTCCGAACATTTCGTTACAAAAAGTCAGAATTCGGTTTTTCTTCAAGAGAGCACCCTCTTGGTGATAAATATCCATCCTCTCCAATACTCAGTCGATAATATATCAATATTAGGAAGAAGAAGAAGAAAAGAGTAAGGAAATCAGGTTAAAAAAAGAAAAAAAGCAAAAACATATTCTGACAGTATCACATGCCGAATATTTCATAGCCACTGCGAGGGTAAACACTTGAAGGTATGTTCTATATCTAGTGAGCGGAACTGACCTCGAGCTAGACTGTCATCTTTCCAGAAGGTAATTATCTGCAACATCAAAGGTCAAGCTGAGACACACGTTAAGTGCAGAAGAAAACAGCCGTAGAGAAAAGAATAAAAAAAACTGAAATTCTAAATGCCAATACATACAAACATAGAAGGCAGTACTAAGGTGATTCGGCAGATTAACTCGATCGTAAAAATGAAGGATAAGTGTATCGAAAAAAAAATCTAAACAAGTACGATGTAGTTTTCTAAGACTCTAATTTCTAGAAGAAATTTCCTGTTACTACTTTTACATAGAGGCTTATAATTAACAAGATTATTCAATAATTCTTAAGAAAGATTTCCCTCTAAAGAGTGGTAATTACATTTTAGTGAAATATTGAAAGGAGCGTCCAGTCTGCCTTTCAGTGTCGTGACATTATTTTTGAGAAGCGGTATTTTCTGCATATTGGTTGATGCTAGTATAGTTAGCTCAAAAGAAGATTATTTTTCAACTTTTTAAGCCGAAGACAGCCCTAAAATTTGCATTGAAATTGCAAGGAATGCCAATTTTTCAGATTATTATAGGCAGATAGTAAGGATAATCAGAATTCCTCACAAAGCTGTCTCGGTAATGATACATTTTGGTTGATTCTGTGAATTGAAAAGGCAAATTCGTCATGTTATTGTAGTTTTATAGTGATCGTTTGAAGATATCCTGACCAATAGGGAACTCACCATTTTTGTGGCAGCAATGGCTTGCCATCATTCACGGGCATCGGGGAATCTATACAAAAGAGAAGAGAATACCCAACAAGTAAGAAATTATCTAGCCACGAGAACAATTAAGATGTTTTCCAACTTTTAAATTGTTTTATTCCGTTTTTATGGCTTGGGTGAAATATGAGGCGGTAACAAAATGGATGAAATACAAGGTGATATGATAGAGGGCCCGTTGTGAATTCAGCTAAATTTCAATTTCTAGAAAAACCAGAGACGGATACTAGCTTCAGATGTTTGCCTTTTTTCATTTGGCTGAAACAATTCACCAAACCGTTGGGCCAATCCAGTCCTATACAACTCTAAAAACTCCTTTTTAAAAGAGAAGTGCTCTGAAAATTTACAAAGAATCCATCCAATTGATCGCCTCTTTAGATGACGTCGTTATAATTCCGTTTCTGCGATGGATATGATGAAATTTGAAACAGGATATCAATGTCCACGCTTTATAAGAGCCCATGATCTCTTGAACTGCTTTTTAAGTGTTTGTTTCTTGATAGAAGTCTTAAAGATAAAAGTCGGTTCCATCGCCGGTGTATTAAATGCAAGATGTTAACTCAACAGTAGAATAAAAAACTGGTTTCAACGGTTCTCCGTTGATATTAGTAATGACTTACCCTATGCCATAACTACTTATGGTAATGAGTTATGACAAAGAAAGAGATCCTGACATCCAATTCCGCTGAAAGAAAGTGAGTAAACCTGATGAACATGTTGATTAATCAACGCTGGGAGGATATGACGGAAGGGGATGCAGGTGTCAGTTGCACTGCCTAAACTTCTCTGAGGGCGTGGGTCCATATATCCAGGGGATATTCCGCTTATCTTACTCGACGGTATGTAGGAGGGTATTCAATTAACACTTAACACATAGGAAAATGGCTATGCCTCTATACTATCTTTTTCCCATGCAAGCACGTATTTATGGACCGGAATAAATAAGTCTAACCTGTACATTTCGCTCCCACGGGTGGCTATTGTCAGAGATGACTTGAAAATCCGGGTAGATGTCATAATTAAATTCAAGATCAATCAAGCAAAATATATAGTCACTTTCTCTTTTATCTTTAAAAGAGTATATTTTGATGACATAAGCTTTAAAATGGCATAGAACAGTGACCAACTATTGCTTTAGTTTCTAGAGGGGCAATAAATCCTGACTTAAATGGAGCCAGTCAAATCTTACCTACTTGATAATAGCTGCAGTAATTTTTGGGAGATAATTTTTCGACAGCCAGGCGAGAACTTTCTCTAGACCTGATCCTTCGTCCCCTCAGGGTCACTGTCATTGTTATTTTTGTTTTCTCTTTTTTTTATTTAAGATTTTAATTGTGATTCAGTCTCTTTTACTCTTGACTTTCACCAAAGGACACTCTTTGGAGACAATTTTCATCCACGTATTCTTAGCTAATGTTCACGTGATGCACCTGTGCTTTGTACCCATGATAAATTGGTTGCAAGTTAATTATGCCGTTGCTATTTTGATAACACAAAGCCGAACTTCATTCTGGATGGAGCTCCCTGCTAAAGTAAGTATGAATACCGACTTAACACTTATCCTGTTTTAAGTGGAATTTTGAACGAAATTCGGAGATTGAAAAAGAACCATACATTATCCAATTCGTTCTCTTTTCGGGATGTCTAAACGGGTGGAAAGATGTAAAACAAAGAACGAACGGAAGTGATATAAATTTCAATGTGTTTTTGGTAAATAGCCTTTGCAAGCAATCAAGGAAAAAGCGGGCTTAAGCCAAAAAAAAAAAAAAACCGCTAAGTTCAGTCAAGGTGAAAGTGATGCGCTGGACAATAAGAAGTTTTACCAAACTTCCTATCTTTGGTCACGTACAGGATTTCTATTTGGTTTTGCTCGCAGGGGAACACACGATATTAAGCAGCAGATGTTTTTGAGTGTAAAAAGCATTGTTTAATGTACTGATCGCCGTGTTCACTTTTTCGTCGCCACCTCAATTAGCTCTGACTTGAATTAAACTGATGTCAGATCTTATTACGCTGCAAAAGTTTTAATATCCATTTTCTATTTATTATTTGTATTTTTTTGCCCCTTAGTTAGATTTCGGTAAGATTCAAATGCCAGTCTGGGGTTTTCCTTTCATTGATTTATGGCTTTCTGAGGCTGACGTCTTCCAAATGTTTGAAAGCAGTTTAATTTTGATATTGGCGCAGGAAAATAATGAATCAACTTAATGAGGAAAAAGAAAACGTTTGGATTTCCCTATGAAAATCAGGTAATGAAAACGCTTTCCAAGTCACTTAAGTGAACAATGAATGAAACGAGGGACTGAGCGAGAAAACTGTAAAGAAAAGACACAAATCTTGGCAGTTTTCTTTTGCCTTTAATCTAAACAAAAGGCGTAGCCTATCGGAACATAGGACATTTTGTAGGTCAAGTACACTGAGTGTCATATTCTGTATGCGATCTTTAAGGTTTTTTTTTACCGTGAATCATTGTTTTCAAAATTTAATTTTTCTCTGCTACGAGACTAATTATGTGAGGGATGGTGAATTCAATCACTACTGGGAAGACTTTGTAAATAAGCGGACATTTTAGATTGAAAGTCATTGACAGGTCTTCATTTTATTAGTTTGCTTCATGTTCGCGATTAGTTTCAATCAAAGTCTATGACATTGCCTGGTAACGGTGAACTATGTTTATCTCGGTTTATTTTACAATAATTGTTTTCAAAAGTCACTTACCACAACCGAAAACAGTTCTTCCGAGGAGTATATCCTCAGTTGGACGATAGATTGCACGATTAAATTGCTTGATTTCCATTTCTCAACTTTGTTATTTCCGTTGAATTTTGGTACGTGTCTTCACAAATACACCAAATACTTTTTCAAGCGTTAAATGCGGTGAGTCAAAATAGCATCTTGGCTTCAAAAAACATCAAAATAACAGTCATCTTTCAGCTTACAATGAGAATAATGTGTTGGACGAAGCCTTAATTAGTTGGGGAACGTTTTGTAGAGACTTCATATATCTCACCATTAACCTCACCTCACCAAGACCCCTCTTGGGGTAGCAAATGGTACTTTGTGTAACAGTGAATTTCATGAACGTTGTGTTTGTTCAGTTGTTTGTAACCGAACGTGTCTTCGGCATTGGTTACCTCCGTATTGTCGAGTATTTGTTATATATATACATATATATATTTTTTTATTCATATTACGTTTTCTTCACGGAAGTTATCTTTCAATATTCTCGATTTAAATTGAAACCGAGAGGCGCAAAGGAAATTTGTCTCAAACATTCACCTGAGTAATAAAAAAACAAAACAAAACAAAGTAAAACAAAGACAAAAAACAGAAAAGAAAATGTGCGTTTCCATTTTCCAACTTCTACGTAAGTAAACTGAAATTAGCTAAAAAGTCATAACCTTTATTTGTAAGTTATATTATTATGGTAATACATGCGTTTCAAATGAATTTTTGACTAATTTTTGACATACTGCTTGTCAAGATTTTCACTAAGACAAAATCAGTGATTCAAATGAATTTTATCTATTCACGGTATTGACAGGTTACAATACGTTTTGAAAAAGGATATACATTTATAACAAAAAAGTGTATGAGGTTGTAAAGCCTTGTGCATCTTTTTTAATACAAGTGTATCCTACTTAGTTATTTGTTTAAGATTTTAAGCATTTTATAATTTTTTAACCTATACATACTTGAAGAAGGCCGCAGGCTGTAACGTGGACCTTTTTGTTTTTGTTTTTTTGTTTTTTTTATTAAAAAAGGTGTTGACAGAATTGTATAGACAAATGAGAAGCACAGTAGCTGGCGTCAAAATTTCCAAACTTTTGTTTTACCATCACATAGTAAAATATAAAATATACGTGCATCGTCCATAATCTTGTATATATATATATATATATATATATATATATATATAACATTTAGACTGCAAAGTTTTTGAAAACGGAAGTTTATAAATTCCCGGTATAAATTTTTATTTAGGGTTGTTTGACTTCCCTCGCACAAGAAGTATGACATCACGAAAGCTGTGAATCGGTTTATTGCTTTATATTTTAAAACAATAAAACTCCATCTACGAGATTTAGAGCTATCAAAATCTCAAACAAACAAAAAAAAGGACAGCCTATAAAAAATTTTCTTATTTTCAGCCAGACTCACGAAAGATGTAACAGGAAGAAAAGAAAAATAGCTAGCGATTGCAGAAAATAAAAAAAAAAAACTCTTCTTATTTAAAGATACTATTATTCTTTTTCCATTCTGTCAGTCCTCGGCCCAAAATGCTTTTTTATCATGTTTTTAACTTGTTTATCATTATAATTATTTACGTCCATTTTCTAGACCTTTATGGACCTTTGGAGTCCTGTTATCGTCGTTGGTTATTTAATCTAAGAAAAATCTCTACATAAAGGTGGTCTAGACATTGTTTTTGACTACTAAAGAATTTACAAGTGAGCGTGTGTTAATTTACGCCAAACAGCAGGTAGTAAAAGTGAAATTTCTTGCGTTCGGAAACTCAGGTTCAAACGATGAAAAAAAATACAAAAAAAGATCTATATTGCTCAAGGTCAGGGTTAAGATTTTCCAATTGTTTTTCTTTTACAATATCATTAAAAAAATTGGAAGAAAGATGGGCGTAAAATCAAACTACATTTTTCTTGTATGTCCTTGACGTAATATGCTCTACTTCAATCCAAAACTCCATTAGTTAAATAAAGATTGAAAAAAAAAGAAAGAAAAAAAATTACTTTTTAGGTTTAAAGCATTTAGCCACAATATAATGGCGACAGTTTGACGGTCATGAAACCATTTTAATGCAGATGTCATGAGTTCATTACAACAGTGGTTGAAGCTTGATTAAACTTTAAACGAGTAGTCGCGCAAGATATTGAAATAACTTGATGTCGGTATCGATCATAATCTGACTTCAACATTGCCTTTATAAATGAGAGCGGTCGCTAAAACGGGAACACAAAATTGCTAACTACGTTTAGGTTCAGGCGTGAGATGAGTTCGGCATTATAAGGAGTAGCACGCCAGAATTGGTGGGTAACATTTTTTCCGGTTAGAAATTTCTGTCATGACAAGGAGTCAATGCAGAACATATGTTAACTCAATCGAACATGCAAAGTTATTGGATTCCTGTTCATTTCTCACCAAAGAAATATTTACATTGTTTTTTTTTACTAGCCTCTATATTTGGGCTTATATGAAAAGCTGGTTTATCAAATACCACCGACGTGTTTTTCAGTTGAAATGATCTTTGGAACAGCTCTTGACATAGGAGAGAAATTATTTTAACATGAAATAGGCTTAGTACGTGTATTTTAACTGCAACTTTCCTCGCAATCGCTGAGCTGCTAAGTAGAACTTGTTGGCTACATATGTTTATATAGTGCATATATCTCTATTTGCACAATCAATATTTACTCCCTGTTACAACCTCGAATGAAATATATCTTCATTACGGTCCCACAACAACCCTTTACATGAAGGAGAAAATGACAAGAAAATAATGAAGGAAATATTTTGCTCTTATTAAGACACACACTCAAAGTCAGGTTAGAAGTATTTTTCAGAGACTTCATTTGACACGTTTACGGCCCCCGTTTTATTAAGTAGTATCTCCTTCTTTCGTCGACAAGTTGCCATCAGCGGTGATCAGGCTTTGTCAGTGAGTTTTGTATCTGAGTAAAATATGCATAATTTGACTTGTTGGATGAATAAGACATTGGATGAATTACTGAAGTCATAGACTAATACTTCTACACATTAGGGGTCAGACAGTATGTCGTCTTCTTTTATCAGTAAGAAATCAATTAGTTCCAACTTTAAAAGAGACTTAAAGAACTTATAGTCATGAACAGTCAATTTGTTCACAGGAGCCGGCTTATTCAAAACGCGTATAGGTTAATCAGTATGTGTCAAGTAACATGACGATTATTATGTGCTAACATTTGATTTTTTCCTCAGTTTTGCCCTTCTTGAGATAAATTAAACGCCCACAGAACTAAAAGGTCGACATAGTTTTTCCTCGGGAAAGTCTGAGAAGATCCAAACGTATTATGATTCTGATCGTTTTTTGAACAAATGGCCCATGTCGGGTAACTTTGAAAGGTTGTAAAGCGAATCATAAGCTATCAACGGCCGTCCCTCATAGCATGGGAAACCTAAAAAAAAAAATTACTCACTGATGGTAGTAAAATACAAAATAGTAAAAAACCAGTAGGAACAAAATATGGTAAAAATGAGGACAACTGAAAGCACTGAAAAAAACCAAAACAAAAAATTTAGGCAACATTCAAGATGTGAGATCCGTGAATCCACACCTTTATGCAAATGTCTCTTGCCTGTTTTCAGTGTTCATGAATATTTCATTTTCAATTTGTTTGATAGAAATGAGGGATTATTTTGACTAAAAGTGGATGCTTTACTCTGAGTTACTGCAAGGTTTCATTTTGGTTTGATGATAATGGCCAAACAGTCGATTGTTTTGACTAACGATTGATAACTATCGGAGTTAACAGTCACAACTGCGTAAAGACTGTTCTCTCTACCCATATGATATTTCTTTTTATAACCTGTTTTAAACACGTCTGATCCTGTTCCCCTACTGCTATCATGCGGCATTTATAAGAACATGTATTCTTATCGAAAACAAAATATGAGGTTTTCATAAATTTTCCAATGGTTTTATCCCAAAACAGGCTTCAGTAGCCCATAGCTTGATTAAGAGATGAAAACCCATAGTCCTACTTTGCTACGCTAAATTTTCCCTTAATCTGAATGTGCTTTTGAAATACCCCCGGCCTGGTGAGTGACGTGCAAAATGCATTATTTGAGTTGAATTTCAAATCAGTTTTACCAGCTCTTGGAATGGGGCGCAATGGATTTGAAAACAAAACTAAGCGTAGCTAGTCGTCACATTTGCTGTATAACTGATGGTACTTCAGTAATTGATTGTAGAGGCTTCATTTAGGCCTGAAAATGGTGCAAAAATGCTTCATGTGTCGGTCTCTAACATTTTCCCTCGATATTTTAGAGAGCAAAAATAACATCTACTGAGATGACATTTCCACATTCAATAATGAAGTCAGTCTCAAAAACACTTTGCCTAAATATAAAACTTCAATGCTGCCTTGTTCGTGCACCTAGTCACCTTCACTGGAGTTGCATTCTTAAACGTTGGTGATTTTGATGAATGCCACACAGTCCATGCAGCTTTTCTTACATATCAGATCTAAGAGACTCCTTGAGTCACACAAGGCGTCGTTGTTTTTCTTTATAATGGTCCGTCTTGAATGATCCTGCGTTAATTTGGATCTTTCTGATGTTATTTTCTTGTTCACTTTAAGTAGCCTTTCATTAGTACTGTAAATCTAAGGCTTCCAATTTATCACCGTCTATCCAGAGGTTAAACCAACTCAGTGTTTGTTTTCTTATTTGTTTGTCTTTGCAGTATGATGTATGAATCACAGCACCTGTAGTCTTTGCCAAACGTCATGAATTCTTACATAATTCTGTGCATAACTCGTGATATTACGACAAAATGAAAAGGTAGAGTGATTCGCCTGGTTTCTTCCATTGACAGGAACAGGTATGTGCCACTGTCGAAGGTATGGATGGTTTTTAACCATCTTGGTCTGTCTTAGATAAGGTCTAAAAACCCACGATGATATATCCTCTCGGTTATGCACTCGACTGGTTGTCGTGTCCCACGTTTCAGTAAACGATCGCGCGCAGGTTAAGATATGATATTTCTCATTAAATTGTGAGCAGTTGTTAATCATACTACAACCACACTACATCGTTTAATTATGTCAATGAGAGAAAAGGCCTTCATTGATTCCTCTTTAAAAGCTTTTTTCTAGCAAATAGAATGTTTATTGTTTAGTTTTACGACGCGCATCCTTGTAGATAATCAACATATTGGGAAAAATTTATCGGAGTAGATTCGTGAATCGAGAATTTCTCTATTTGACAAGTCTTTAGTATTTTGTTTGCTTTGGAACATTAAAAACAAGAGTTTGTCGTATTTTACCGTTGTAGAACAGTTGTCAAAGAACTTGATCGTGTAAATATGTCGTTTTTTCTACGAGCTGTCATCATTTATTTACACTAAAATAGCAAAATTAAATTTTCTTCTAATTCTTTTGCAGTCAAATTTCCGAAGTGTCCCTCAGCACAAACTTATAGGAAAATGGCTCATCTACGATTTATTTAAGAGTGCACCAAAGAGCTGAAAGCAATTAGATAAGGTAAGAAGGACATATAAAACAAAGGTGACAAAAACAATGTTTTTTTTTTTTGTTTTTTTTTTTAGTTTTCACACCCTTAGAATTAAAATTTGAATATTAGCTGGTGGCAGAGGGAAAAAAAAAGGAAATAAAAAAAAGAAAAAAAAACGTCGAGCTGATGATTTTGGAAATGACTTTAATTTTCGTGATGAACTTTCTGACATTTTTCCATTTTTTATCGCATTATTAAAGGTTTTAATCTCTTGGTTAACGTTAGAATTTCCTGAAGTATCAAATGAGTTTATTATTAAAAGTTATTAAAAGAGAGGTTCGCTTTTCTATCATTTGATTTTAAAATACTTTTTATCCTCCTTTAAATTCTAAATGAGAAAATATCAGTTGCTGTTGAAGATTTACGTGTCAATGTGATAACTGACCCTACATGTAATTAAGTCCCAGGTGCAAAAATATTTGGCCTTAAATGCGATAAACTGAAATAACATCACGTGACAAGTGAAAACTTTGACCAATGGGGTTGACTGTTAGCCGGAGAGCAGACAGGAAGTTTAGCTGTTGGGCGTAAACATTGACAAATTTGAACCATTAGTCGCAGAAAATGTTACTTGTAATTTTTTTTTTCTTTTTTTAATCTTCATGTATCATTTTGGGTTAACCGTTAACACCCTCACCCCATTAAGACGTTCTTTGGATGGCTGTAATAGGAAAAAACATTACCCTGCAACATACCCATTAATTGAAAGTGCAGATTTTTTTCTTTAATTGTAAAATTCTCAGTTTTCTAATCTACATGTGTCTTCGTTGATTCCATGTCTCTCCGTTGGAATTTGTTTTTCCTTTTTCATTTTTACTTATTTCGGAGAAATATGCTTAATCTTATTAAAAATTTTTTATTAACTTTCATTTTCCATTTCGAGTCGAAAAATTCAGCGCAATGGTACACAGTGGTATGCTTTGGCTCTTCAAACGAAGATAATTCCTCTCTTAGGAGACGTAAAAGCGAAAGGTTCATCAGCCTGCAGTGCACGCGTAATTTTGGCGAGCGAGTGCTCAGTGTTTACTAAGCGAAATTATGACCATCATCTTTGATTTTTATGGAAGCGATAGGCTGAGGAGGGAACGAAATTGGCACTAAGGGGGTGAGTGACACCCCACCCTATCCCCCACCGTCAACTCTGACTCCAAATCAAACATGGCCGGTTGAGCTTCTAAACGTTATCTCGCCTTAATAAGACACCTGCACTACAGGCTAAGGGTTCATTGACCCATGAACTTATTATCAGAGTTAGTTAACGTCAAGTTTCAATTAGTCTCGTGATTTATATCCTCCATTAGTCACGTCGGTGTTATCATCCGCTGATCACGTATGTGACATTGGGTCTATTCAACGACGTTACAGATTTCGTGAAAGATTACGTGCTTCATGTCGTTACTAGTGTGAAAGTTTAAAACGCAGTTTTGGTGTACGTAATTACGTCATGAAAGAGGGAGGTCGCAGTTATTGAGCCGGGGGTCTCTCCTGAAAATTAGTGCAAACATATAAATGAATGTTTATTTAGCCTAAATGCACACCGTTTCCAAGTTCCTCCCATGTGGCGGCTAAGTCCACAAACCTTAAGTAAAGCTTCTTCGACTTCTGCACAGTTTCTTTTCTACATGTAATCTAAATGACGTTTTTCGGCTTTGAGCCATATACTTACAGCATCCAAAATGCCAAGATGACCCTCCAGGTAGGCCCCTAATTCTTCCAAAAGATCAGCTACGTGGCCATCATTGAATGTAAGTTAAAATGAAATTTTGTAAGCCTTAACACTGAAATAGCTCGAAAAGTTACAACAAAAATACCGTTCTACTGAATCACTGCAATGAGGCTTTCTTACCTATCGCAATTGCTCTTGATCTGACATTTTCCTAAATTGAAGAGTCTAGCGCGTACGTTCTTTGAAGACGCAAATGGTTTGAACTCGAGGTGTGAACTACGAGATCTGGACACGACTTCATTTACTTATTCATTCGATAGTGAATTTTCAAATGGCCGCGGCCTAGTACGTTTCCGTGAATAACTTGGGTAGAGCAAGTGGGAAAGTTAAGACCTTTTCCAAGAGTCTGAGACAGGGAATTCGAAAGCTGTTGAACTGGTGAAAGGTTCAAACTTTGAGAAAGGTCCTTCTGTTATTCAACACTTATGCAAGCAAAGAATTTTGATATTTTTTCGCAAAAAGTACCGGATTAACTAATTCAAACTGGGAGAAACTTGACTGAGTTGATCGGTTTGTGTGGGAGGCTCTTCTATTCAACACTTATGCCGGTAAAAAAATGTTTATATTTATGGGCTAAAAATACTGGCTGAAGTTATTCTTTACTGGGAGAAACACTTACATGTTGGTCATGACTTCAAACACATGTGGTGGCTTCTTAAGGAGCCGTTTTGTTTTAGCTCCGAAAAGAGCTGTTTTTTTATTGAGTACTTCGATTTTTCTTCAATTACTTTCTGTTGTGGCTACTTCTGATCCTGCAAAATAAAATAATGAAATTCAGTCGGGCCAACAAATTAAAAGTATCATAGTTCTCAATATGTACAATTATTGCACAGAATTATTTTTTAATGCTGTGCAATGCTTTGAAATGTCCTGTAAGATATTTATTGCCTGACATTGCCTTTATCCGTCTTCGTGATTGTTGATGTATGTGGCTATGCTACCTTGGTCATCCTCCAACTTTTTAACGTATGATCTTTTGTTTCGGTACAGGTTGCATACTCTTGCAAAAACTTTCTATTTTCTTTCTCCATGACCTGTACTGTGTGCTTGGAGTTCCTGCCACCCTTTTCTGTACCACGATGAAACCCGTGACTACCCATTGTTTTTGTTTTTTTTTTTTCGACGGGCTGGCAATTTACTTTAAAAATACAGCCACATTTTTCAAGAAACTGGGGTACATGGTACACAAGAGCTACAAAAAATAATAAAAGAACGATAATGATTATCATTATTCTTAAAGTTATTAATATCATTGTAATCCAGTTTTTTAAGATTGGTTTACAAGATTATTGACCTACCATGTATGTAGGGAGTTATGTCCTCGTCATCGCCCATTTTCGTGCCCTCTCTTGAAATTACTGAGGAGGTAGATATTGTTCCTCTCTTATTTGCGCTTCTAGAGCTGAAAATAGCTCAGAAAAACCCTGGAATTGAAAGTAACCTTTTCAGTTTTTTCTACTCTTCTTTAGTTACAAAATGATATTTTCACTTTTAGCAAATTAGAAGTATACTATCTGTTCAAAACCTATTTTTGCACATTGTAAGATATCAAAAACTACAATACCTTCCACAGCTTTTTCACATCTTGTAGGTGGCCATCCCCTGATTTTGGAAGCCATCAAAGATTGCCTTCAGCTCCAAATTTTCCAGTATGTTGTGCAGATCTTTACCTAAGCCAAACTTTCCATTATATTGTGCAGATCTTTACCTAAGCCAAATTTTCCATTATGTTGTGCAGATCTTTACCTAAGCCAATTTTCCATTATGTTGTGCAGATCTTTACCTGAGCCAAATTTTCCAGTATGTTGTGCAGATATTTACCTAAGCCAATTTTCCATTATGTTGTGCAAATCTTTACCTAAGCCAATTTTCCATTATGTTGTGCAGATCTTTACCTGAGCCAAATTTTCCAGTATGTTGTGCAGATATTTACCTAAGCCAAAATTTAAAATGCACATTAGATTCATATTTGCTCCTGCAACTTCTAGTTGCTTGCAAGCAAATCTGATTCTCTGAGGAATCTGCAGTCAAAGAGAAAGTTTCAGCATTGTATAAATAGGTATCAATTAGATGTCGGTTTGTGTAAACACAAAAAAATTGTGGAAGGAGATTATTCAGTTTTTCTTGCTTACGAAGCTCGAAATTCAAATATACTCGGATTGAACAGTCGAGTCGAATGGGAGAAATTGACGAGCGTGTGCGACTATTTCCACTTGCCATTGTTTTTTTAACTCCTTTCGTTGAATTGAAACACGGAAAGAGAATGATACCCGTAAAACTACACGAATTAACGAAGCGCGAGGCTTGGGACGTTATTACCAGGTTTAAATCACACGCTAGAGGAAGGAGAATATGAACCTTTTTGTGCACATCAGGAACAAAATCTCATTCACGCAGCGCGAAATTTAAATACACGCACATTAAACAATCGAGCAAATGACGATAGTCTTCTGCATGATTCAACGGCGTGGTAGGCTTCGGACGTTAATACCAGGTTACACATGCTCTCATTACCTTTGCATCGCACAGTGAGCCTCTAATTGAATATATCTTTCGCCAGTTTTAAGCAATATAAAGGAAAAAACGGTGACATCTCTTTACTTCAGATACGAAAGCTACAGTCGCCCCACCATCCACCCCACCGTGACTATTTGCATCCTAAAAAATCTACCAGAATCACCCCCACGGGGAGGATTTGTCTTATCATCAGTTTTGCCGATGGTTTAAATCTGCCGCTAGTATAATTATCGGAAATTTTGAAAAATCCCGCGTGTATTTTTAAGCTGTTTCCGCCAATGTTCTAAAGTAGCCACACACGGTCATTGTTAATCGTTAAACAAAGCCTGCTTAACTTTAAGCTGATCCGCTTTTCTTGATACGCATCACTTATCCGGTTGATATTTCAGTGATACTATAAGGATAAATTCTCTTTTGGTCACTCATGGGAGTTAAGCATTGTAGATTACAATTCTCTAAATTGTTAAAACCAATCAAGCTTCTAAAGGTATGTGGTGATATAAAGCGGGCAGACCTATGAGCTAAATTGTCATCTTTCCAGAAGGTAATTATTTGAATCATCAAAAGTCGAGCTGAAACGCGCGTTAAACACTGAAGAACTAATAATGGTAAGAGCTGAATAAAGGCTGATATTCTAATCGTCAATGGCACCAACTTAAGGCAATACTTCAGTGCTCCAGCAGATTAAATTGTAAAAATGAAGGATAAATTTGTCGAACAAACGCCTAAAGAAGTGCAATGTCGTTTACCGGGACTCCAAGTCCTCGCAGAAATTTCCTGTTACTATATTTACCAAAAGGCTGTTGATATACAAGACTATTCAGGAATACTTCAGAAAAATTCCCCACCTCATGAGAGATAATTACATTTTGTCGAATTACCTTTCATCGAAATGGGATAGAGCGTCAAGTTTGTCTTTCAGTCTCTTCATATTCATGCAATATCCTTTCTGAGAAGCATTATTTTCTGTAAATTGGTTGATGTCATTCGAAAGATCAATTTCCAACCATTTAAGCCGAATAAAGCCTTCAAAATAGGACTGAAATTACAAGGAACGTTAATTCCACAGATTATCCTGCAAATAAAAGGATAATTCGAATTAATAGCAACAAAGGGAACAGCTACAGGAAATATAACTTTATTTACGTGTGCATGAAATATATAATGCACGGAATGATGGAAATTTGTTTGGAAAAACACTCGCGGGCAATAAAATAAAGTTTAATTAACTGGCGGGTTGTTACATTCAACAGAGGATATTTGATGAAATCTTTGTTTCGGGTTAATACGTACGGATACTACTGGGTTACGTACACAAGATACTGGAAGACTTGAGAAAAAAAATAATCAAGTTGTGTGGTTGCCTTTTCAAAAAGAGTTGCTAGAATGGGGTCGCACATATTTGTGATTTTAGGGGTAAGAAAATTCCGGTGAGAACATGTAGGGATTTCAAGATTTAAAAATTTGCGTTGAAAGAGTTGTTACGTACCGTGTTACCAAGTGACTAAGATGAGGGTTGTACTTGGCCTCCAAATAGGCTATTATGGAATAGGGGCTCTGAGAGACCAGCGGTGCAAACCCTAAAAAATTGACTCATTTCCCCCTTTGAGTGCTTATTTCGCTTGCTCTGATTTCAAATCCAAATTAATTAATGGCACACCTAAATTTTTTGTAGCCATTCGATACTTTAGGGGAAAGTATGTTCTGAAAATCAGAGTCCATATGGCTTATCAAGGAGGTCACTTCTACCGAATAAATTCGAGGCCGTTTTTAAGGTATGGTGCGATAATAGCATAGCATAAATCCTCCCTTCCTGTCGGTCAAAATCTGTCGAACTTTACGTTTGCTTTGGTCTTCTTCATCAGGCGCCGAGTATGAACGCCTCTTCAACTGCTGTGAATTCATCAATGTCTGCAAACGGTAAGAGACAAAGCACAGGTCCAACTCAAACACCTGCCCTTTAGTTTTTCAATTAAAAGGAGGGCGTCGCCCGCCTTCAAGCCAGTCTTGCCATTTCAAACCCTGAAACCCGTGTAGTGTTACGTCAAAGCTCGTAGCCTAAGGATTGGCCTAATTAGAGTGTGTTACTGACACCAGTAGATTCAACACTCAGGTATGAAGAGGGTTGGTTCTGAACAAATAGATCATTTGGGTTGTTTGCAGTCATAGGACGTTATTAGAGACATTTAGCACCAGGGTTTTCGCATTAACGGCAAACCTGAAATGGAACTTTCAGGTTAGGCGTTTGGTGTTCGACGTTTATGGCTCCTACTGCTTTAGCTACACCTCTCCAACCTCAAGCAAATTTACGTAGAAAAAAAGTGAATTATGAGAAGTTCCAGAAAATGGCGGCTGCTGCAAGGTTAGTTTTTCTAAGCTGATGCGTTTTCAGGATTTTTTGGAGTTCTCAAACGATCATTTATCTGCAAAAAAGAAATAAATTTTTTATTTTCCATTTCTAAGGTATGATTTTGAGGACATCCTTACTGTAGCTCTGGCCTTTGACATTAGTTCTTCAGATGATTTGTGCGATGAAGTATTCTATCCATCTTTTCTCGACATCCTCTCCCTTTGACTTCTACTTGTTTATCATCAGTAGAAAAAGCTTTGCTGAGTATTTTAGCTACTTCGTCCCACTCTTGGGGCTTTTCAGGGAAATACTTTGCCACCTCCTATGCAAGGGCTAGCTCGTGCTTCATTTCTGGCTATTGGAATAGAGCCATGATACCCTGGAATTATAACATTTCAAGCTTTCTCAGATACCATCTACTGCTGCTTGAATGATAAACCTTAAAGGAGAGAAAATCCTGAGTTATGAGTTCGCAGAAGGCCACTAGCAACCGAAAACTTCGAAAAAAACATGAAATTGAAGAGGCCGCCATATTGAATTTCCAGAAAACAGCAGTGTTTGATTTTCAAATGGCAACAAAAAGTCCTATTTTCACTCATTCGCTATAAGATATATCCAAACTTGTTCTAAAAAGACTGGTTTACAAAACTTTCTGATTTGTACGTGGCATAAAAACAAATTCAGGATAAAAAACGTTCAGGTAAATCACTTACGTAAAAACCTACCTCTCGGCGTTGAGAACTCCGAACGTGACCACAGAGCTTGATCACGTGACCTCCACCGCCGTTTGCCGTTCGAGGTTTCCGCTGAAAACCCTGGTGCTTAATGTCACTATTGACACAGGATGTCTTGCACGAACAGCCTACGCCTTGCCTCAAACGTTGCTGAAAGTGGTTGAGTTCTGGTCGCAAGGGGCCGAGAGTATGCTTTGTGTTTTTGTTTTGTTTTGGCCAAATCCATTCAGTCTACACTTCACATTCAAACGCCTAGGTTCACAAGCAGCCAAGATCAAGCTGTCAAGTTCAGCATAACACACTTGATTCCCCCAGTGCCTTTCTCAACTATCCATTTGTTTTGTCTGTGTCCATGACGTCCTAACGCTGATTTTATCGTGTTTTAGCTTCCACAGTGCAGGCTCCATTCTCGTACCCATCAAGTATTAAACTCACCTTCGCCATCTTATACACTGCAATCATTTCAGTGGCCTTGGTTGGAAACATTTTGGTGATCTATATACTATACAAGAGGCCAGAAACCAGAAGATTAACAAGCTTCATGTACGTCAACCTCGCTGTGGCCGACCTGCTCGTAACAGTTGTTGTCATGCCTCAGTCGATGGAACTAATCATTTTGGACAATCTGTGGATCGATGGAACATTTGGTGAATTCTTTGCCAAGCTCATCATGTTTGTTTTTTACGTGGCGGTCACAGCGTCCGTCTTCTCTCTAACAGCCGTGGCTTTTGACTTCTTCTTCGGGATTGTCTTTCCCATGCAAAAGTTCCCTCGCTTTAGGAACAAAAAGATCTTGGTTCCCACAATTTGGATCATCTCAATGTGTCTAATGGCCCCATGGCTGGTCATAATCAAAGTTAAGAACTCCAGGATAGAATTTAAGTTTAGTCAGTTTGGCGAGACTCAAGCGGCCTTAAGAGGTGTGTTCCTTTACCTCGTAGTCACCATCTACTTACTGCCTGTAGTTACCATTTGTGTCCTCTATGGGTATGTTTGTTACACGCTACAGAAGCATAAACTACCGGGGGTTGAAATCAAAAATCGCGCAAGAAATCGCACCAACGCTACCAAGCGCAAGGCGATAAACATGTCAATCGCTGTCGTTGTTGCTTTTGCTCTCTGCTGGCTTCCAGCGCACGCGCATCATATGATTCTAGCCATAGACTTCAAACTGAGTCTATCCCTGCCATATTATTTCATGCTGTTATCCTATTGGCTTGGACATGCAAACAGCGTTGTCAACCCCTGGCTCCTGATATACTTTAGGAAGAAATTTAGAGCCGAGTTTCGGAGAATGATATCTTACCCATTAATGAGAATCTCATTCTTGAGTAAAACAAATGGGAGCGTAGGGAGTGAGGCCAAACAGCCAATACTGGATCAAACTGTCCAGTCTACTGTTGTATACCAGTTTACAAGTGCTGTGTAGAGATAATTTTGCAGTAAACAGTATTCATTCTAATCATTGCATAAACACAGTTAAAAGGAATCTTAACTTATTATTTTGTTTAGCATCATTTATCACTATGGCTTTTACCATGATTGTTGTCATTATACCTATGATAACGTATTTTAAGACATCCGTCAGCTAGAAACCAAACCAAACCACGAACCTGAAGCACTGAAGGATTATTGTTGTAACTATTACCATTAGTTATTATTGCAGCATTGAGATTTTAATTTTTTTCATCATCATTATCCTTACTAACATTATGATTTATTTATTTATTTCAAAAGTAGATGTGTTTTGCTAAATTCCAAATGCAACGAAGTAGTTCCTTTTTTTTGGGGCAGCTTTTGGAAGACGAAATCTGAAAAATACCACTCCCTTCTGAGTCCACGTCCTTCCAAGTATCAACAATTGTATATAATGTTCTTACTACAGCTGAAGTCCATGAAATAATACACGAACAAAATGACCACTAGTGGCATTGCGATAGTAGTGTTCACCAGTACAATTGTACAAAGACTGTCGAGGAAAAAGCGTAAGAAGAAAAAGCGTAGCAGGAAAGGTCGTTGTTCAAAATCTATCACCAAATTTGTTCCGTGAATTTGTTTAGATACAAGGTGAAAAAGATCGACAAAAAGTGACAACATTACGGTACCTTCCAAACCACTTTCAAAAACTAGAATACCAGAGACAAACAAGTTGCAGATATTAAAAACCTTCAAGTTCGTTTCAGATTATAGAAATAGTGCAAGTTACGGATGCAATTCCCGAAAGAAAAAAAGGTTTCTTTCCAATACATTTTCAGTAACTGGAGTAAGAACAACTAAATCTAAATTGATCTCATTCTGCCATGTCTCCAAAGTAACCATATATGACCTTACCAATTTAATAATACTTTTTGTGGTTGCTTTCACCAAATATAATAATTCGTGTACTCTTCCCTGGTTGAATAAGATTAATAAATAAGGAAACCCAAGGAGGAAATAGCAGCCATTTATTTTCGTTCAGTTTCTGTTTCGCTTGAGTCATGTTGCTTTTGCCTTAAAACCATCGCTTTCTTGAAAATCCTCACAATTTAAAAGGTGAAGAGAGTGTGAAAGTTCCCTTGATTGGCTGCAAGTCACCAAGCGCTGTCTACCACTCTTTCTCCGGGAGGCGTTGTGTGACAACCAAAATCAAGGATATGGAAGAGTAATAACTGTCTTGAATAAGTTCTCGCCACGCAACGTTACGTACCGCTTATCCCATGGGAGAAATATGGAAAGATAGGAAGCATAGCACAGAAACGCCAGTAATGTTGGGGTACTCTTTCATGTCCTTATCGAGACGAATGGGATTTACTCGCTTGTTTTCGGTTATCCTTTGATAACAGCGATTGGTCTCAGTTTAATGGCCTTCTGACTAATTCCCGCATCATGGCCTAAATTAGGGTATAAAGATAAAACATCGCCAAAAAAACAAATAACCAAACAATCAGACAAACAAAAACTACAAAACAAAAACAAAAACTACAAAACAAAAACAAAAACGATACAAAATTAACAAAAAAATAATTAAAAGACGAATTTAAAAAGTGCTGTTGTGATGAGACACGCATCCTTTCAAGCTTAGTATATTGACAGAGATGGGTGTTTGCACAATCCTGATGTCAACCTGGATCGAGTAAACGACATCATCAGTTTCGTGATCAGAATATTTCGTGATTTTTTTCAAATTTAACTTTCTCCGGAACTAATGCAAACATTTCACAGGGGAATTCTCTATTCTCAAGTTCAAAGAGGTGAAAACTTGATCACGGAGGCACTTCAGTGTTTGATGTTGAAGATAGGTGAACTGATTGCAGAGAGGAAAAACGTGATTTGCTTTGAGGGAAAAAGAAACTGACTCTAACGACTCTTAGTTATCTCAGCCAGATAGGACACCTTGAATGCAGAAGAACGAGTTCGTGTCTAAGGTAGGGAATCCTGAATCGTCAACGAGCTGTCGTCTTTAGGTTAGAATCTAATTGTCTCGGGACTTCTTGGAGTTAAAATGTATCTTGAGGGATTGTTTTCTTTTTAAACCGTTGACAACACAACACAATTCTGCAACAGTGGCTCAAAAAGCAAGTAACATCGAACAACAAGAGACGCTTATACTTACAAGTGTTAACGACATCAGTGACGTTTTTATAAGACTCAGGAGCCTGTTAAAAAGGTGAACAAAAATGCACGCAATTAACGCACATTTTCTTTTTTTTAAGATTTCAACAGCTTTTGATGCAATGCCATGGAAGCTACAGCATGAAAATGAATTTAAAAAAAAAGGCGGCCATTTACTGATTCGTTACCTCTTCCATAACCAGTTTTGGGGAAGCCACTCTTATTGAGATTCCTTTGGATTTAAGACTATCGAGAACTTCTTGATAGTCAATATTTCGGCTGAAGAGAATGGAAAGGAAAATTAAAACTGCATGAGTGGAACTATGTTTATGACTAGGTCAAGATGGACCAGCTGATGACTTTATTCTTAGTACTACTAACACACACCGTGACTTTGATCTTGATAATGCTCTTCCCTGAAGAAAAATGGATAGATAGATAATATATATATAAATATACATTTCAAAACACTTTCTGGGAAAATGGGAAAGAAAAAATCATAACAAACAAACATATTTGCCTACACGTTTCAAACCTTATCCAACCCAAGGTTTGAAACCAGGAAATGCTGTGGTCATTTTGCATTTTTTTTGTCATCATGCTTTCAAATCAAGAAAAAATATTGCATATAATATATGAACTTACCGCTCCATGACACGTGGTACCAAACGTCTGGTTCATTCCCTTTTCCGTTCCTGTCAAAACGTAACTGAAAACGACACAAAACATGGAACAATTTGGGTCTCCATGTCTGCCCAGGATAACCAATAGTTTCGTCCCTCGTGAAAAAGTGTTTTTCATAAGGTTATATGTATAGGGATCGAAAACACCAACAATAATACCAAACACCTACAATAATAACAATACCTTTGAACGTTACTTCCCCGAGAATACTTTTTAACTTACCAACACCTATACCTACACCTACACTACCTACACCTACACTTTACCTTACCTACACGTGCCCATGGTTCCTCCAATCAGTACAGGTTGACCAGTCAACTGATAAAATAATGGACAAGACGATGAGTACATGTAACTCAGCAAGAGCAAAGAAAATTTTCATTGATTTGAGTCGTGAAACAAACCGCTGCCTGTTGAGCCGCTTGCGCACTTGAGCCAAGGAAGAAGCGAATAAATGAAGCCGAAGACAAAAGAAGGTAAAAGTAAAACAAGAAAGGTGCTTGCCCCCAAAAGGAAGTATGGTGCTCTGCGGGTTCCAATCATCGAGCGATTGAAGGGAAACGGAGGGAAGGGAGAATGAACGTGACGAAGAATGCGATTAAAACTGGGAAAGAAATAGTCCAACACGAAAAGTGTTGGACCAGTAAAATAACCTCGGAGCGAACGACTGTAAGCACTCAAACAACGATTTCTAACTTAAAAAAGTAAAATAAAATAAACCTTAAACCTTGCGATCGAAAGGAGTAGTAAACAGTGAATAGCCGACCTGATAATCCACTGGGATAAGCGGATGATGAGGAGGAAATGCACGGGTTGATCCTTTCCTGTGTACTAAGAGAGTCTTCTGTACACCGTCCAATATCTAATCTACTAGCTAAGGTAAGTAATTAAGTAATTTCAAAAGTTAAAATAATTGTGTGTTTATATATATATATATATATATATGTATGTATAGGGAGTCTGCAAGTCGATTTTCGCGTGGAACAGTGCTCAATACGTTGAAGCAGAGCGGAATAAATATTTTAAGAGGAAAAAAGGACACAACTACATTTTCCCGACAAGCCTGTTTCGTGGATCTATATATATATATATATATATATATAATCCAAAGAACTGAAGATATTGTTGTAATAACAATAAAGAATACATGTTCCTCGATCTTTGCAATGTTGTGTGACACGTCATAGATCACTTGCATGTCTAAGTCGTCTGGGGTACTCTCGAAAATTTTTCCGAAAGCTTGTCTTGTCAAAAATGTCATCGTTGAACGGTTCACCCAAGCGTAATTCGCTGCTGCAGCCATGCCTTTGAGGTAATCTTGACCTTCTTGTGAGTTAACTCTGGCACAAGCAAGCTGTAAAGGAACCAATTATATGGTTGTCAACACTTGTGTTTAAAACGTACTATTTCTCCACGTGCCTTTACAGGGCCGTTCGTTCAGCTGACCATTGATCGCAATGTGAAAATCGACTCAACAGATACCAATAACGGAAAAAAGAGACAAAGTCAATTAATATTACACCTATCACGGCGAAACTTCCCCAAAACCATCCAACTATAATTGCACTGGGAGCAATTGCTCATGTAATGACGTATAGAGATATCATTTCTGTAGATGTGGTAAATTAATCAAGGCTCGTTATCCCTACTCTACTAAATTAGATGCCTGGATAAAAATACTTGTTGGAGAAACTGCAAACAAAGCTTAAGGGAAATTCTACTTTAGCAAGTTCCATTTAAGAGATGTCATTACAAGTTTCTTTGTCAATGTAGACGGCCATGACAAGTGCAATTGTCGTGGAATACTTGACAAAATACAAACTTAATGCACAAACTTAAATGCACTACACTGTTAGCAAACCTGTCTGTCGTTGACTTCAATCTTGTCCCTTTTCATGGCTTTCTCCATTTCTACCAGTGCATCTGTAAAACGAAGAAATCAAGAATGCATGACTCGGACAGCGATCACCCGAAAAATAATCAAGTCTTGCTTTCTGTGGAGACATAAGTTAAGTCGATAATACATTCATTTATCTATCGTAAAGAGAGGAACGGTATATAAACCATTTACCAGTGGCCACTTGATGTCCAAGTCCTCTACTGCCACTGTGGATCATCACGCAAACCTTTTAAACATAAATTATATAATTATTGACAAGATCATTAGCAACCAAACTAACCCTAAACTAAAGAGTTCTAAGTGAGACCCAGTTGAAGCTGTTCGAGTTGGTAGTCGTGGTAGTTGGTAACTAAACGAGTAACAATTGATAAACACAAGAACTGAGAGATAATTATTATGAGGTTTGAAATGTAACGAGAGAGACTAAGAAAAGATCTTTGCTACAAGCTCAAGAGAAATATCAAGCAGCTTTCCTAAAAGATCTTCAATTGCTCACATGCCTCACTCCTTGCAAGTCAGAGATCCCATGAGTGACCAAGACTTAATTTCTACTTACAATATCAATACAATATCAACCAGAAAAGAATAAAGAAAAATATCAATTTGCGGATAATTAGTTGATCCAATACATAATTCTCTGAACTAACATCATAACAATTGTATGGTTGACAGTATGGAGAATTACAAATTTGATCTGGGAGTTAAAGGGTTAAGACGTAAGTGCCCTTTTTTCTACCTGTCCAAGATGATCAACTCCCATCTTCTTTGCAGCATAATTGTCGTAAATTTCATCCACAACCTGGATTTCCGCATAGTGATTTCCCGCTCCAAGAGTGCCAAGCTAATCAGTGGAGAAGATAAGCCATAACAGTTATCCTTCGTCAGCTTTAGGGTTTCTAATGCTGACAAAGGGTTAACGTTCGAAACGTCAGCTTTAGGAACTCTTAACGGTGGCTAATTTACACATCAATTCAGTTCATAAATCATCTTATCCTGCTATACCCCCTAACGATACAGCACCGCAAATTCCCTAAAAACCTACCATTTTACTTAACTCAAAGCCTACTTAGAGCTTGAAGTAATCTGTACGTTTGAGAACAATTTTGGTCGAAAGGCGAAAGTGATTTGGACGCCACTGGCTACTAACACTGTACAGTCATGGATGGAAACTCGTGCCACTTTCTCGCAAGATTAGACCAGGGCGTGGAATTACGCCTAATACAGGCGCCAATGTGACTAAATTTTTCACTTTGGCGACCAAATCCTGAAAGTTAGTCGCCAAATTGGCGACTAGAACGTTTTATCATAACCTTACCAAGAGATATAGTGAATTAAAAAGATTTGCAAAGATAAATCTGCGGCAAACTTCCTCGTTAAGTTTGTTTCCAAAACGTAGCACATACATCTCGATCGATAACTAGACGCCATCTTGGATTTAGATGAGCCTGAAGGTTGTCATCCATCCTAGTGTCCACTTTGTAGCACGTTAAAGATCTTTTCCCTAACTTAATTTTGGAGAGTCTATCTAGTACGCTGACAGCGTAAAGAAAGATTTTGTTTGTCTTTGAAAATGGCGACCAACTTTTTTTGAATTGGCTACCACTTTGAAGAATTTAGGAGCCAAGTGGCTATCAGAAAAAAAAGTTAATTTCACGCCCTGTGAGACGCAACTTGTTCTAAAATCAGTCGCGACATGGTACTATATGTAGCCTCCCTCCCTCCCTCCCCCTCCCTAGCTCTGTAGAGTTTGCTCAATTTCGTAATAAGATCCCACTGGTTCCTTGCCATATTTGACTTTGTTCTACTTGCTCGTTGCAATAGCGTTCCCTTTGATTACAGAGGACTTTCGATAAAAGAGCGCCTTCACAACAGGCTGCAAAGAATCAGTCATCAATTGCGCTACCCTCGTCGCGTAGTCAACGCTCGTATCAAACGCTCCTGCTTATTTTATTCAGTAAGAGCTACAAATGAAACTTCTGTGCTTCTGTATTTACCTGCGGCAAGCCTCGTTTCTTTGCTCGTGCACTAACTTTTCCAGGGTCAGCCTGCAGCATTCGTCCGTACTCTTCACAATGCTCCTTATCCTCAGCCCAAGCATAACCTGTAATGAGAAGACAAAATTACATATAACTAAGCAGCCTTCAGATGAACACCAGTGACACCTTAAATATGACCGTCACGATTTTCAACTTCCAATTTTGTTCACCTTAATACCAGGTAACGTAATTTTAAATTCTTTTAAAATACTTCTTTGAGATGGCACATGTACAATGTATATCTAAATTTCCCAGTGACTCTTTCTCTGTTGTCCACTTCTCACTTGCCTCTTTCCGATAAAAACTACCCATTAAGCACCCTTATTTAGAATTTCCTAACTTACCATCACCCAAATCAACTCGAAAATGAATTAAAAACATCCTCACACCTTCTATTAACTGCATGGCTTTCATAAGACACCCCCTTAAAAATACAACCTAAAAGAAAATTGAGGAAAATGGCCAACCTTCTCTTAAGGACCAATCCATCCCCATTGAGAGAGCTTCCTCGAGATCTCTGTTGGAGAAAATGATAAGAAATATTAAAATGATTACAGAAAAAAAGTAATGGACCCAATACAGTGTTAACATTTTAACTCCCATAAGTGACCAAGACAGAATTTCTCCTTACAATCTCAATTTACTATCAAGCAGACAAGTAATAAGGATAAAGAAAAATACCAAGTTGGGAATCACTGGTATCAGTTGATCCAATATCAAATTCTCCAAACTATCATCATAGGGATAGTATGACAGAAAGTAAGGAAAATTACCCATGAAATCTTGAGAGTGAAAGGGTTAAGCTTGTAACTGAAGTCAGAATAAACAGCTTTGACTGACAAGTTGTACAAGAGATGAAAAACTCAGCTTACTTTGCACCCATGGGAATAACACCTTTAGAGCCAACACCAACAGGAATATGATCAAAAAGTGACTGAAATGAGAAGAAAAAAAAAGAAACAAATAATTTTATTATGGAAATTAGAAATGTTAGCATAACTAACAAGAAACATGAAAACAAACAAACAAACAAACAACAAACAAAAAACCAAAACAAACCAAAACAAACTAAAACAAAAAATAAAACAGTTCTCTTAAATGTTTTGCTGGTTTGCAAATGTTCCAGATAACTGAAGTCCTCTGTGCTTAGTACGTGAAAGATACATTGTGTAAGTACATGTACATGTAGAAATGCACCCAGCCTGAGGCAATCTAAAGCAGGCAAAATTATGGCAGGTGAGTGCTCAGTATCCTCTAGGTGAAAATTATATCTTAGATACTTGTGGCAGAGGAGGAGTGGGGAGAGAAAGACATTTGTACCAAGGGGGTAAGTGACAGTCAAAAGGAAGAAGAGGAAATTTAACCATAATGTACTTTACCCTGTACCTGTGCTAATTGTTCTTTAACAGGTTTGACATCCTTCTCATCAAGGTTTGTCCTCAGTAATCGCACTCCACAGTTGATATCAAAACCAACACCACCTAACACAGATGATCTTTTGTATGAGTACTTCTCATGATTATAAACAATACGAACTTCTTTAAAATCAGATTTAGATGGGAGACTTCTTTTAAAGTAATCATACAATGAAAAAATACATTTCTAGGACAACAAGTTGTCAAAAACTTTGTGATCAGTGCCACAAGGACTTGAACAATTTTTAAATAATATGCATATAATATGGCCAATTGAAAGCCATGCAAAGAAATGGCTTGTGCGTGTCATCACCATCTTGCATGACAAATATAAAATATACGCATGGTAAATATAAAATGACCAATTCAGAAAAAACTCAAAGAATAGCATATAAGGTATTTCATTGCTACTTTGGTCTTGCTACACTAGCTTGTAATTTTGATCAATCATTAATAAATCTGTTCATCAATTCATTTATGAAGTAGACTTTTTTTTAACTTTACCAGGAGAAACAACTGCTTCCGGAAGAGACATGTCAAAGGCTGCCATATTCCCTACAAAAAGAGAAAAAAAAGAAATAAAAGAAATAAAAGAAATGGAGTCCTGCTCAAAGGTGAGTTTCCAAATTACTTCTTTTGCAAGAGACAAGCACCTCTTCACTTTTGGCATCTTAATTGTCTCATTAGAGTCACATAAATGCTATGACTTAGAATTCTGTTAATGATAGGAAAAATTACTCCATCTCAAGGAATTACAATTATAATTTTTAAATCAATTTTTAGCTACTTTGTCAGAGAATTGCAAAATCTCTTCCAGTCAAGGGTAATTACAGCAAATAAGAACAAAGATGAGACTATGAACTATGAACATGCAACCAACTTTAAGAATGAGAGAGCAAAAATGACTTAATTTTGATTGCTTTCAGTATTTCCTCTGAATGGTTAAAGCATACTGTTACTTTTCTAGAACAACCACTGAGCAATTAGCCTATATAAAAAAAATAGAATCCAATTTAAACCTGGGTTTTATTTTACAATCAATTGGACATTATATTTTATTTATTACAGATGTGTGAGTTGTAACTTACCAATAGCAAACCCATAGCCAGAATGAACATCTGGTAGTCCAACTGATCTCTGAGGGCCAAGTAAAAAATATGAGTAAACATTTCAGAATAGAAACGGAGATACATAGCCTTTTTTTATTACTGTTGTTTGGTGGTATTGCTTTGGCATGTTGTCAAAATTACAGATTTTTCCATTAAAAAAAAAAAAGATGATAAAAAAAGCTCTGCCTGAGGGTATATTGTCATTCATATAGTCCAATTGACGAGATGACAAGTTCTTTCAGAGATGAAAAATCCATCGAAAGACGAATGATATTGTTTCTGAAAGTACTTTTTTCAGGACTTCTTTCGCCTGGAAAAAATATGTGCATTTTCCCTGAGAAGGATATTAGGATACTGGTATTCGACTCATACAATTTCAGAATTTTCTAAAAGTATTGAGAAGGAAATAAAATTTTACCACAGAGAAAGTTCAACAAACCAAAGTTCTGAAATAATGGGATAACTGGATGTGACTGGATAACTGGATGCTCTATTTGGCACCACTTTAAGTGAAATCTTTGTGTAAAAATACTATGGAAACACAAACTGTATAACAAGAAACTCTTCTGTCATCTCCACTTTATACTTTCTCTGCTTCCCAAGAGTACAGGGTCAGTTTGTTAAAAGTTGAGTTTAGACAACTAACAGTCAGTGTGAAATCTGATTTCATATCTGAAAGCTTTCAAATAAAATTCAGTATGTACAATTCTTTTAGTCTGCAATTTGACGATTGGATGCTCTAAAGAAATTATAGCAAATTATTCTAAAAAGGCTTTTAAACAAAGGATTGAACACACCCTGATTAAAATTAATTTTAACTCTGGGTTAGCACTTATCATCCTTCCAACCGCTGGGTCCAGGGTTGAACAAGTTTCAATTACACTAAGTTATAATTTCAACAAGAAAAAGTTATGATCATTCTTACACCAACAATTCCAGGCAAAGCTGCAACATTTGCAATCTGCTTTACACCAGGAAGGAAACCACCAATACCTGGAGAGCAATTTAATTTAACTGTATAAAAGGAATAAGACAAATGCAGCAAATACAACAGTATTATATTCCAAATTTTCAGAGTACTGTACCTTGAGTTCCAGCCCAGTTCTTCAGCTCATCAAACATTAGCTTTTCCAGCAACTCATTTATATAGAAGATACCTTCAACCTTTAAAGAAAAAGAAAAAGAAAAGAATAGTTTGAACTTCGGAGTCGAATAGCTGCAATGCACAGCTCAAGTCTTGTATCTGAAAGAGTGTGTAAAAATTTGTCCATGGTACTAATTGACTAGAACATTCTTGCAACAATTTACAGAAAAACGCCACAGTCTGCAACTTGGGGAAATGGAGATGGATAATGGATACAATTTGGTCAACCCTGTATTAAGTCGTCACCAACGGGAATAAGGCGTTCAATACAGTGCGATTGCTTAAATACGGTGCCACCTAAGACAGGTTTGACTGTAGTTCGTGAATTGACTGAATGAAACAAAAAAAAAAAAGAGGAAACAGTCCTGACATAAAAGACGTGGAGGGGGGCAGGGGGCTAGGATTTGATCAAAACGTGGGTTGAAAAGGTGTGTAAGGGGAGAGGGGGGGGGGGGTGAACAAAATCTAGTTGAACCAATTTTCGTCGTGACAAAACTTATTTCAAATTACTTTGACGGATATGGTAGGTGTATGGGGATTTATTTTAGATGGACATGGCCTAATATAACCATCCTCACGTATTACATCGTTGGACGTGTATTTTGATGCGCACGCTACTCAGCTGGAGTTGGGCTACCGACCCGATGTTTGGCGCGCGTTCACTTACCTTCATGTTTGGGACAAAGCCTTTCTTAATAAGAAACGAGTTTTTGTTTAAGCGCTCGATGAAAGAGCACTCCTCTTTGAATGTACGGTGTTCTTTCGCCATGTTAGTCCTTTTATTCACGTTTCACAACGGTTTCAGCTGATTCAGCGAAAAGAGAAAAGATCTGTCGCAGTAAATCAGCGTATGACTCCTGTTTGAATCACGCGCAGTACGATTTCTTATCCAGTCTTTCTCTGGCAAGTAATCCATAATGGCGGACGACGTGAGAGTGTTTTTATTAACTCTCTAGGGATAAACCAGAACTGTTGCTGTTATTCAAAAGAGCGTTTACATTCATTTTCTCAGTTAAAGCTCTTTGCTCATTGCTCCATAATGGCAGAGAAGAATTCGAAAGGGAAGAAGCGGAAATGGGAACCAGTAGAATTGGACGATCCTTCGTTCTTTGCGGGCGAAATGGATGGATTTGTGTCCCTTGAAGTCATGGAAGATTATGATCTAAAAGAACTAACAGGAATTGGTACAAGTGGACCAGCTCGGAAGAAGAAAATAAAAGAGCGGCCGCCGCAGAAGGTGAATTACTTAAAGTGCTTTAAAACCTACCGCGTTGTTAAATTCAGAAAATAAGATTCAAGCACGTGGTGAAATTACTTTGTATTTGACCTAAGTTTGAGTATGTACATGTAACTGAGAAATTGGAAAAAATATATTTGTATGTCAATTTTTTTGTTTATTTATTTTTTATCATTACTCACCCTTAATTATTAAATGTAATAAATGGGAGAATTTTCAGCAAATCTTATGGATGAAGTCTCCTGTGCATCATCCAATCTTAGAAAATACATGTATGTCATAAATGTATGTTTGTGCTGTCTATACTGACACAAAATTGAGGGTTGTCCATTACATTCAAATTGGGTTGAATCATTTATTTATTGACCCACCAGAAGTTATATTAAAGTTAACATGGCCACCAGGTGGACAATCAGACAGGGTTTGATGCTACTCTGGTTTAAGGATTTAATGAATGTAACCAAAGAAGCTATAATTCATAGACCCAACATTTCAACACTCCTGTCTTTTGCCTTCATCAGAGGTGATCCAAATGCTGCAACAAGAGGTCCTTTTATACCATCACTACTTAGCTGCCTTTTTTTCTGATGAGGTGTAAATGGGCATCAGGTTGTAAACCTACCCACACAGAGAAATAATTCACTTTCGATTCTCACCACCCTATTTGCCATAAAAAGTCTGTAGCCAAAACTTTACTCAGGAGGGCTGACTGTCTACCATCTTCACTCAATTCGAAGGCTGAGGAGAGGAAATATGTTTCAAATGTTCAAAAGGCAAATGGCCATACAAAGACTCCTCTCCGTAACTACCAAAAACCAGTTACAACTAGTAGCACTCCTGATGAAAGGGAACCAGCAACTGGTTTTGCTGTTATTCCTTACATTCAGGGTGTTATGGAACCCATTAAGAGAATTTTGAATAGCCACAACATTAAAGTTGCTCAAAAACCTCCTCTGACTTTGGGGTATATTTTTGCTAAACCTAAGGATCCTGTCACAAAAGAACAACAAACTGATGCCATTTATTCTATTCCTTGCAATGACTGTGACAACGAATACACTGGAAGACCAAACATCAGCTTGGTACACATTTAAAAGAACATCAAAAAGCAGCTTTCTTTTGCAAAAAAGAAAATTCAGCTTTATTGGAGCACACATGCCTAACTAACCATACAACAGGGGGGATAATTCTAAAATTATCACTGCTAATCGGCGTTACCACCAGCGCCTTTGTTTGGAAGCCTGGCATATTAACTCCACCCGCACTCCTTTAATGATGATGGCAGCTTACTTCCTGACACCTATTTACACCTTGTCAGAAAAAAAGGTAGCTAATTAGGGATGGTATAACAGGACCTTTTGTTGCAGTGTTTAGATCACCCCTGATGAAGGCACTAGATAGGAGTGTCAAAATGTTGGGTCTATGAATTGTAACTTCTGCAGTTACATTCATTAAATCTTTAAACCAGAGTAGCATCAAACCATGTCCCACCAGAAGTTAATTGGCAGTTAAGTCATCTTGTGATACTGAGAATCTGAATGAACCATCCCATGTAAAGTGGAAATGTCCTACTAAAAGTCGAATTTCATGACACTTAATAAATACTCCTCAACCTGCTCCAAGGCAAGGTTGAAAATGTTGTTCAATCAACTCAATTCAACTCAAATGGAATTACTTGACTCCTGAGTAAGATTGGGTGTGTTTGACATCAGAAACAAAACAAACTAAAGATAACTGCTAGTCGTACCTTAAATGAAAAAAAAAACAAACAAACAAACAAGCAAAAAGAAACAACAGTAACACTCTCCACAAGAACTACTTGAAAATACATCAAGTCATCAAAATCATTTTGAGAGCAATTTGTCCTTAATTTTTCAAAGACAGCAGACTGCACTGGCCCAAGGGCTCATGCATTTTTTCAGTCTTTACACATACATGTACAATTATTTGTATTTAAGGATACAGGCTTTTTTTTGGTTTTCTCTAAAATTTTGGCTCACAGAAAAAAAAAAATATACAAAAAAGCTACACAGTATTCTCCTTTGATTTTATATTTTCAGGATAATCAGGAACAAACAGATACCACACCACTCACACAACTTGAAAAAAGCACAAAGAATGACCAACAGACAAAGGGAAAAAAGAAGAGGAAAAAGAAAAACAAGGCCCAAAGTAAAGCCCAGTCAGAAGAGCAAAACAGAGTAGAAATGTTCACTGACAATAGACTGGAGGAAGATCCTCCAGGTAAGAATTACTTTCTGGAATTATGGATGGAAAATGCACAAAACAAAGTACAATATTTTACCCCTATGATTGTACGTGAAATGTTCTATAAACAAGAGAATCAGACACATTTTGTGTAGATAATATTGTGTTGGCAAAGATATAATTTTCTATAAATTATGTAATTTTACCAATAAGTTGGTTATTATAATTATGATTGTTATTATTTATTAATAAAGTATTCATTGATTTAGATTATGTAACCTTCATTGACATATTTCATATTCAGCCAGGTACAAATAACTCATTGCATATATTGTGGTTCAATTTTATCCTTGGTTCAAATTCTAATTTCCTTTGTTTCAAACTCATTACCATACATTGCAATACCCAAAAAACAAAAAAAAAACAAAATAAAATTTGAGCCAAGGATAAAATTGAACCACAACACATACAACTGTAATAATATGATATTTCCCACCAACACTACAGTATGAGGTTGAGATGCAGTCATTTTTTATAGCTAAATTGTTCATTTTGAATAAAATAAACTTTAGAGCCCACAGCAGATATGAGTGCTTGGGAAGTCCTTGGTGTTCCCAAAGAAGTTCAGAGAGGACTCAGTGAACAAAGTTTTATTACACCAACCCCTATACAGACTCTTTCCCTTCCACCTGCAATATTCCACCACAGGGACATCATTGGTGCAGCAGAAACAGTGAGTTGAATCAGAGCAGTTGGATTGGTGGAAGTCTCTTTTACTATATCCATTGTTTGTTTACTTGGTTCCACAACTTTTTTAAATAATTATTTTTATTTTTTTGAGAGGGAGGGAGGGAGTGAAAAAAATCCTTTTTCAACATGTACATGTATTTACTATGATGTACACCTGGCTCATTTACGTGTAAGAAGACTTTCCCACACATTATGGCAAACAGTTTCTGTTACTTTAGAGCTGGTCTTTGACCTGAATTAATGTCTAAGTACTAAGAGAGTGTTTAATAATTACAAATATGACTTTTGTTAAAGCACTCTTGAGGAGGGCCGTTTAGCTGAAAGTATGTGTATGGTGTACCTCTTGAAAGAACTCAGACTGACAGACTGACAGATTGAAAGTTAAATTTTAATCTCATAAGAAATAATTTGATAGTTCTTCCCTCCTCCATAGTTGGTTGGCAGAATATTCTTTATGCAAAAATGTGCATTACAATAACATTGCTGTAAGTTTCTTAGTTCTCATATCATACATTGGATAATGCTCTGAAATTGTCTGTTGAAGTTATGATAAAATCACTTGAGAGAAGTTTTGATTTCACGAATGGCTGGTTTTTAAGGAGGATGTTATTTAAGTGTATTAATTTTAAAATATGTTTTTACAAGGGTTCAGGTAAAACACTGGCCTTTGGGATTCCAATTCTCACCCACATCCTTGGCCACAAGTCCAGTCAAGAAGCAGGAGAAACTACAGAAAATGCTACCAAAAATAATGCTACAAAAGCCACAGAAACTGGTACTGGAACATCCAAGCTCAAGAAACCACTTCTGGCATTGATAATGACACCAACCAGAGAATTGGCTATACAAATAAAAAATCATCTCAGACAGGCTGCAAAACATACATCTTTAGAGGTAAACTTTATGTACTTAAATTGACAATTTGGAAGTTACCTCCACAGTTAGATTCTGTTTTCCATTGTTAGAAACTCAATTATCACTAACTTTATTTTTATTGGCATAAGTCAATTTTGTCTCGATAGCCTTTATTTAATACTATTTTTCTCAGTAGAGCAGAAGGCAAACCTATCTCTTGTTTGGAAAGTGTTTTTTATATTTTCTTTTGGAAACATAAATTTGTAGCCTCAATAAGCTTAAGCAACTTAAATTGACAATGAGTCAGCGCTGACATAAACATAAACTGTACAGGGCGTGTAGTTTTTTTTCCTGGTGGCCACTTGGCTCTTAAATTTTTCAAAGTGGTAGCCAGTTCGAAAAAAGTTGGTCACCATTTTTAAAGACAAACAAAACCTATTTTTCTCCGCTGTCAGCGTTCTAGATAGACCCTCCAAAATTATGTTAGGAAAAAGATATTTTACGTGCCACAAAGTGGACACTGGGATGGATGATATACAACGTTCAAGCTCACCTGTTTTGGAAACAAACTTAACGAGGAAGTTTGCCGCGGATTTATCTTTACAAATCTTTTTAACTCATTCGCCAATTTGGCGACTAATTTTCAGGATTTGGTCACCAAAGAGAAAAATTTAATCGTATTGGCGCCTGTATTAGGCGCAATTTCACGCCTTGCTGTATTGTTTTGTGCTATCATATTCTGGGCTGAAATATTTATGTTATCTTCGCCCCTTCATCAGCAAAGTATATAAAAACCCTTTTGTTCAGAGAATTACAATCCTACCCCTGATGATGTACCATTTACCCCCTACCCTCCCCTCTCTTGCCACCCCTTCTAGTCCTGTTTCAACGTGTATCTTTTATCAGAGAAATACCCAGCAATCAAAGTCCCTCAAAATTATTTGAATCAATAAACAATTGAAACTGAAATTTATTTTTCCAAGATTGTTGCTGTGGTTGGAGGAATGGCACCTCAAAAACAACAGAGACTTTTAAACAAGTGTCCTGAGATAATAGTAGCCACCCCGGGAAGACTGTGGGATTTGATTTCCGATGTAAGTACCTCATGTATCATAAGTTGTACTGATTCACTTTCTTTTAGAGATCTGAAACAGTCGACACACACTTGTACATGTAGGTATGTTTCTCTTGAGATCGGTTGACCTGTGTAGTTTTCAGCATAAAGTTGGATTTCCAATGTCGCGTAAGTTTTTCCGTTCGTAAAACGCCGTAAAAATAATAAGCACAGCTGTAAGCATTTTCCACTGCTATGTAAACATCATTACCTGGCGTGTTTTTTTTCTTTCTTTTTTTTTCAATAACCAACAGTCAAATTGGAATGTAGCCTCTTTATATCAAATGGATGATTCTAGAGATATCTGCTCGCGGCGTTTAATTTCAGGGGGAAGAGCATGTCTGCCGTTTGGAGCACTTGAGATATCTTGTAATTGACGAGGCAGACAGAATGGTGGAGCAAGGCCACTTTCAAGAATTATCTTCAATATTGGAGCTCATTCATAGAAAGAGGTACATACCACATCTACATTTATATTAGCAATGGACTTCAATTTCCATTGAAACTTTAATTTTTTCAGGCTTCTCTTTCTGAAATGGTTTTCTTGACAGCCAACCTGTAAGCTGAGGTAAATGACTCTCTTTTATAAAATTTTAACTTTAGTGTTTCTTTTTCGCAGTGATAATGATGAAGATGAAGGAACTGCAAAGCGAAGACATCTACAGAAGTTTATATTCTCTGCAACTTTAACTCTTCCAAAGTCGTTTAAGAGGAAAGGAAAAGAAAAGAAGATCACAAGTGAAGAAGGCTTAGGTAAATCACGGCATATTTGACTCAGAGTAATAGAAGCTAGAGATAGTATCAACGTTTTTTATCAGCTATTACTTAAGGAATGAAATAATTTAAACTATCCATCATTTAAAACCCGAAAATTTGCGGCTTTATCAAGTGTGTCCAAGCTTTTATTGTGTTGTTTTGCTTTTGTCTTTGTTATCTAACATCACAAGAACCGTTACTTAAACATGATTGAGTTGATCGGCTTGTGTTCTTCCGTTAACAGCAATACTCTTTGCATTTTACATTTTTAGTGTCACTGATGGACAAAGTTGGGCTGCAGAAGAACAGTTGTAAAATTATCGATGTCACCAACAAGAGAGGAACCGTTAGAAACCCTGACAGAAGCAAAGATCTCATGTGCAATTGAAGAGAAGGTTTGTAAATAGTTGAGCTGAAAAGGAAGCGAAACACTTCAAGATCCAGGATACACTTTTTATTACTTTTTATTATTGTTTTGAGCCAAAATGCATCTACATGTACACCGCACTGTCTAAGAACATGATCCACGGAGCCACAGAGGTGTACCAAGTGAAATCGAAGGAGAACTACGAAACATACAGTTGTTGTAAATATCACCTCATTCAGATTTATTATGAATTTTCTTTCTAGGACCTATATCTCTACTATTTCCTTTCCGGTACCCAGGCTTGACTTTGGTTTTCTCCAACACCGTGGACTGTGTGAGGAGACTGGGCTCTTTGTTTAGGCTACGGGACTTTGACCCGTGGGTTCTTCACGCCAGCATGCAACAAAGGCAAATATTAAAGAATTAAGACAGGTCGGATGAAAACTGAGTTGAAACGGAAAATACAAAAAACAATGAAACAAACAAAACACACAAAAAGAAGAATAAAAACCAAGAACAAAAAAAACCCACGAAACAAAGAAAAAAAAATCAGACAAAACAGATCAAAGCAACACTTAGGAACCTAATTTTGTAGATAACGTGCTTTTTCCTGTTGCGTCTCTGCACGTTCTTATTCCTGCAAAACTTGCTTTGCGCAAAACACAGAGGCTGACACGTGTGTTATGCGGCCTTGGATCAGAATCCTGCTGATCTTATGACTATTTTTTTTTTCATCAAAACATTGAGTTTAGTTTACGACCTAGGACTGACCTATTAAACCAATCCTGATTGACAATGGATATTTTCCCTTTATATATAAGACTATAACTGGATCGCCTTGACTGATTAAAACCCGCCCCTCTCCCCCCTCAGAGAATATTTATAAGCTAGTTAGGACTTATTTTACACCAGCATAAAAATTTTGGCTTAAATTTTTTTCTTTGCCTCTTAGATTTAAGCAACAGTTCGAGTTGGCTTACTTTCTGGCTTACAGATGTGGCCGCGAGAGGTTTGGACACTACCAGCTGTTGAGCATGTAAATTTTGCCACTATCAAGTCCCGAAGGACCGCTGATGTATAGTACGTGCAAGTATGTGTGTACGGTTGGTTAGCTTTGTGTGCGGTGGTTAGCCTGTGCCGTTGGCAGGGGAACGGAAGCGATTGCTTTTTGGCGGCAGTATTACTTTCATTCTAGGCGAAACTATGCCTTCTTTCTCTAAATTTATTTTATGGTGTATCTTTACTTCTTTTTAAAACTTCATTTTCTACTGTTTTGTTTTGTTTCCAATTTGAGTTAATGTGTGAGGTTTAACTACCGAAATCAAAACATAATTAATTTCAGTTAATTATTTTTGATTTAGATAAAATTGACATGTTCTCCAAAATGCAGTTTATATGGAAGGATCAGTTTGGTATCGTTTATCGTTCCCAGTTGTATCTCGTTTAATAATGAACGGTTTGTGTAATGATGTAACCACAAGGTAAGTATTAACTTTAGTGAAACCATATAATGGGATACTGCGTTCATAAATTCTTTCTCTGTGTTCGTTTAACCTGCTTTACATTCACCGCAGTGGAACGGACAGCTAGAGCGAAGCAGGGACGGTCTGAGTGTCGTCTCTTGTTGGCCCAGAAGAAATGGGATAATACAAGAAAATTATGAAGACGCTTAAAGGAGGTGGGATGTGTATTATTATCCTCCAGCGTATCTCTTTAAACAGTCAAAAAACTCGAAAAGGTTATTTGGAAAATCCACCTCAGTTTTGATGTTCCATTCGTCGAAATTTCCTTTTTAGTTAGATAAATCTTTACGCCTTAACCTTAGTAGGCATATTATCCATGCATACTGTTTCTTTAGAATTTCTTAAGGTGTTCACATGGAGATTTAGTGTAACACTCAAGAGCTTCTTTAGTTGGTGATAATTTACTCTATTCTCGTGACTTTAAAGAGAACCTGCAGTTTTAAAGCAATACTGGTAAAAGGGCTAAAAAGATTCAACTAAAGATATATGGTCCGTCAAACCATACCTGTAAACCTTGTTAATTTGATTTTCCGCTTTCAAAACTGGCCTTCACGGCTAAGTGCGGAACTACCCGCGTTCGCCATCTTGTTAGGTACGCAAGGCATTTTGGTGGGGATGACGTGTAATGGTTGTTCCGTTCATTCGTAGTTGGGTTATCATACCTAATGCGTGCGTGTACGGGAGCTTTGTTAACAGGAGAATGATTGGATACCCATTTGATAACAAGGTTAGAGGTTAATTTTAAGTACCCAATATCTTGTGTTTTATCATTTATAAACTTTTTAAAAATATTTACTTGGGGGTGACAGTCGTTAGGAGAAGTTGAGGCTGGTCACTCTATGGATCACATGGTTAAGAAATTTGTCATGGCACGAAGATGATACCCCTCTAGATGATAAATATTTCTTTTAGCTGCAACCATATTTTAGGAGGAAAAGGTACATCGCAATCGACTCTAGGAGTTTACTGAGCCCGACGACAATTTAACCCTTTACACCCTTAAAAATCGTTTGCATTTTCTCCACACCATTTTCCATGATTTTCTATGGAAATAAAAGGAGAATTGGTTAAACAATCAAGAGTTTCTTTAGGTGGTCGTTCCCTGTATTCTCGTGACCTTTATGTTTGATTCAGGAGTGATGCTGTCAGCAAGAAACTAGATGCCAGTCATTAATAGGCGTTTAAGGGTTAACTTACAGTCTCTCGTGTCATTCGTTTGTTTCTTTCATTTTTTTTGTTCATATGTTTCTTGATTTTATTCTTTTAAAATTTGTGTTGTAGGAACGAGCTAGACTCCTTTCCAGTTGATGTGCTTTTATGTCCTCCATTAGGAAAAAGAATTTTCTCGCCAAGCAAATTGACAAAGAAGAACACAAGTAGGTGAAGATGAAAAAAAAAAGAAAAGAAAGAAAAGGAAAAGAGAATATGGCAATATCTTTTGGTTAGCCCTTCGTTTTTTGTTTTGTTGTTTGTCTTTTCGCGTAAGAAAAAGGCCCAATTGATAATCGAGCTTGACAGCCAGCATTTTTCGCACAAAGCATTGTTCACGCAGTTTACGGATGTTCTCTCCTTCATTCTCATTCCTTCCAACCTCCCCCCCCCTCCCCTCCCTTTCCTCTTTCTAAACTCCCCCTTAATGAAAGCCATCGAACCATATTCACAGATTTAGCGCAAAAAGTCAAGTATGACTGGATACTTGCCTCTGCCAAAGCCATGGACATT
>NC_089322.1:10237812-10255194 GCF_036669915.1 Pocillopora verrucosa | reverse complement strand
CTGAAAAGAAACCAATTACCTCCGTGCTTCTTTTGAAGTAAAAATGAAAAAAATAAGCCTCAGGAAACATCGGAAAATCACCATAGGAAAAGAAAGCAAAAGATATTGACTGAAAACGCTTCAACTGTGTTTTTCTTGAATAGAAAACACCCCTTCTTGCAGTTGAAAATCTTACATGGCTGGAGAGACTGAAACATCACCATCTGGCCATTTCGGAAACTAGATTCGTTCTTTGGATGTTCAGTGTGGTGCTCAAGAGGAGAGTTCTCAACGCCTTTAGCAATGAAAGAGTGGTAACTGCTATAAAAATATAATGGAGAACCTAGCGAAAAATACAAACAAACCAAGAATTGATATTTCGTTGCTTCACGGGCGTATATGATCGAAGTCTTATTATGTTTGTTTCGTCATTGATCTTAAAATTTCCATTACAGCCACTGTGGGAAATGGTATCATTCTTTACCCCCTCTACAAGATTTCTTCCCTTCATCCATCATCAAAATGTTTGTTCAGTAATCTTGCATGCACTGATATTAGAGTTGGACTCATTTTCCAGCCGTTTCATCTTGCTTAAATAATTTCCCAAGAACACTCCCCAATTTGTTAGCCATGGCTCGCTTATCAACCGAACCTTGGGAGTCATTTTCTGTGGCGTATCTGTCCTCACACTGACTGCAATAAGTACAGACAGACTTCTAGCTGTTTCACTTGGGTTGAGATATCGACAAGTGGTAACTCTGTGGCGAGTAAGAGTAACTCTAGTCCTTTGCTGGCGTGTTTGTATTACAAGAGGAATAACAAACAATTCCATCCTTCATATTTATTTGCTAATCAGTAACATGGGTGTAATTTTATCGATGATGACTTCTACGTTCTGCTACATAGCATTTTACATAAAACTACACCGTCAACAAGCTCAACTCCAGGACCAAAAACCAACTTGAACAACCTAACAAAGGTTAGAAGTCAACTGGACGTAGAAAGATAAAACTAAACTATCATTCCCAAATTGTGTGATACACGTACATTTTTCAAAGATAAAAACATAACAGAATGACGTGCTCATAATTGAGTTGAGTTAACAACCGAAAGATAGAAACTTAAAAGCCGCGCTTTAAAAAATTGCAGTATCACTATCATCATCCGAATCATCATCGCAGATATCTTGATTTCAATTTCGTTGTCATCATCATCATCTTTATCGTCATCATCATTCTCATCATCATTCTCATCATCATCGTCATCGACATCGTCATCTTCCTCGCCACCTTTGTCGAATTCTTAGAAGAAAAAAGGCATTGAGTCGTTATTTTGTTGACCTACATCAAACACGTGTTGCGATAAGTGACGTGTTCTTGAAGTATGTTCCGAAAGTGATTTAAAGTTCATCTTTGCTTTGGTGCCTGGAGTTACTAAAGTCCACAACCGAACAAAGTGCGGGATTTTGTATGCAAATAAGGCACGGACCAATCACATAACCGAATTCGCGTCCAAGATGGCGGTTTCACTTCGCTTCGATTGGTCCGTTCCCACGAATATTGATGTGAAAGTCCCTCAACATTCTCACACCTGCTCGTCCTCGTCATCAGCCTTACGCAGCCGCCCGACTTCGTATACCCGGCAAACGCTTTCTTCAGTGCTGGCCTGATTCTAAAAGAGAGCGTTACTGGATTTATGATATGAAATAACTCGTGCGACCTGTTATGACATGATGACAAGATCCTTGCGGTGATATTTTGCAACTTATGCAACCGTGAAATGACAAGTAAACCCAGTCAGATGGCCCACATTGCCAAAGTTTGGTTGAGGTAGCTGGGATTACTGTTAGCTCCTGAGAGCAGTGCAGGCGTTATATTAGTGCGAGTTAACGTTAAGAAGTTCGCGATCGATTATTTCACCGGCCATGTTTGACCTGGAGTTTTGATTGGGACTGTGGGGGGAGGGGGGCGGTGAAAGGCGAAAGGATGCTTGCTCGAAGAGGCTGTTAAAAAGCGAAACACCCCCGACTAATTGTGCGTCACCGCATTTTCGGAATTGAGCAAGTAACCGTAATCACAAGAAATAGAAAAAGAAAAAAAAAAGGTAGAGCGGATGAGTGAAACTGTGAGGCAGTTTTTTTCAGCGAGGAGAAAAATGGCTTCGACGTAACCTCCTCCGAGGGCACAGATATAAGCTTAAATTCGCTGCATCCTATGTTTCTTGTGTTAATCCCTTTCACGATGTTTCTTCCATTTGATCGTAAACGGTACTTTGAAGCGGACACACTTCCGCACTCGAAGGTGCAGAAAAAAAAAAAAAAAAACCAGTGGGTAATACTGCCAGCAGATCTCTTCCAGTGACCAGTGTGGAAATTAAGACTTTTTTTGCTACCCTCGTAATGCGCGAGACACTCTATGTTCTGATGAACACTTAAGAAATTCCTCCAATCTGTCTACAGCCGCTTCCTGCCCAAAACAAAATTCGGCTTTTCTAGGCTGCTTCCTCGTGAACAAAATCGGAATTGACAACTACGCCTTTGAACGAGTTCACTTTCTTTTGTTTTTCCCGCAAGATAATCATGAAGCAGTTTGGCTAATGATTGACAAGTAGAGCTAAACCGCACCAATCAGCAACTCCGTTTGTGGGCGAACACAGTTTCCCAAACCAAGAATGACCTCAGGCAAGCGTAATATTCATTGCCCCGCCCCTTCCCCCCCCCCCCCCCCCTCTTTTTGACCGTCGCTCAAGCCCGTGGTACACATTTCTTCCTCTCACCAACCTTCTGTTGATGTAAAAATCAAACATGGCAGCTTGCCTACTATTCACGCCGTTTCATCTGGTTCCCCCAGATGAAACGCTAGATAGTCGGAAGGCTCTCCTCCCCATCCCCAACCCAGACTCTTCGACCCTGATTCCTACGCTTTGATGATTGGGCTTCAGCTCCTCAAATAATTTAAAAAAGAGGTTTGGAGGAAGGAAAAAAACAAAACAAAACAAAAACAATATTGCTACTTTGAACAGGATTTTAGCTTGTAACCTCGCGAGATGGGTACAATGTCCCGGCCGACTGAGATATGTAGTCACCACCCGTTAATGTAGGTGAATTTGTAGGCTCAGGTCTTACGATCAAGATGAATTACCTATTGGTTGATAATCTCTTGCGTCAAAGGTCCTGAACGAGATCTCGCACGGTCCAAGGAGCCTGGAAGCGAGCGGTATTTCCAAAGGATCCGAAAGATGTTTCACTAAAATACGGAAGAACAAATACCACTCCTTTCAGTCCAGAATTTATTTTTAGGGAGATTTGAGAGGCTCTGAGGGAATTTCCCTAAGGGCCCAGTTATGTAAAGGGTGGATAACGCTATCCAACTGATATAGTTTTATCAAGTGGATAGTGCTATCCAACCTTCGAATGACTAGAGCCAGAAGTTTCAAGGTTATGAGTCGAATACAAGAGCTAGAGCTCTTTAACTTTTCCAAACACCACAAAAGTTGCTAAAAATTTGATGAAAAGTTGAAAAATTTCTTTACGTAATTTTGGATGTCTATAAACGGCTGAAAACCTATGGAACCACAATCTCGGGTGAATATTCTGTGCTCTCAATTTGATTTTGAATATCGAGATGACAAGCAGATCACAACTAAAAGCTCACGACTTGGTCGCACTAAAACCTCAATGTCGGGTCTGATTTCCTTCGTGAAAAATTAATAAAGTATCGACGAATTTGAGAATTGTATAAACAAGTAAACATGAAATTACCCCTATACATGACATCACCACTGTTATTGAAGATCACGTGACATTGATCTCGTGAAGGACACGTGTCCAGTAAATGGAAATAGCGAAGATCCCACTGTTTTTAGCGTCAAGGATTATTGGCAAAGCAAAAGGCAAACTGTTGATTTGAAGTAAGTTGGTATAGACATTCTAAAGGGTTAACTTCACAAGAAACAGCAGTGCTCCGTCGGTGGGAAGGGCAGGGAAATAACGAGAGTTTGGTTTTATCGACTAAGTTGATGATGTAAGTCACCTAGGATATTCAGACATATTGTTGTACTCAGTAGATCAGTCAGGGGACTGTGTATTGCTTCCCGAAAACGCTCAAGGTGAGGAAACAATAAAATTTTCCTATGAAATAATAGCTCTTGATATCTATTTCTCTCCTAATTCGCTGTTAAAGTAAGAAGAAGGAGGTAAAGTGATGCTTCGAGATCCGTGAAAGGCCGACGTTGTGTTCCGTTACTTTCGTGAAACGTGATTTGGACTTACTGCTTTACAGTATAGCATTGTCGTGTTCTTTAAAAACAAGAAAAGGATACAATATCTGAACTGACGATAATCTGCAGCCTGGAGAATTGATAAACGCCGCTGACAAAGTTGTTAAACTTGCCAAAGTTGTGTATAACCCGTTTGCCTTTGATATCCCATAAAACACCATCGTTCAGTACCAGGTTGTCCGTGGGATTGAAGGAAGCGAGGTTCTTTGAGTAGTTGTTGGTGTTGTTGAAATCGTGCAAAGTTAGTACCCGCTGACCTGTGGCAGTGTCGTAAATCTGATGGTTGAATATTATCTAGTAAATAATATCATCCCACTCTCACTGCACTCTAATGTTCGTAGTTATCGAGAAATAAAAAGGGGGTTTGGCAGAGAAGTACCACAAGCAATAAACGACAAAAAAAAAACAAAAAAAAAAAAAAAAACAACTGAATCAAATACAAGAAAATATTGGTCAACCTTTACTAAGGTAATCACAAGGCTTTGCCTCCATTTTATCAACGATCTACCGATAGAAATCTCGAGTTCGGCACCTTAAAGTTTGACTAATGTTTCCAAAAAAACGCATTTCAACTGAATGACGTGAAAGAAAAACCAAGGTTGTTTCTGAAGCATATCAAAATAACAAATAAAAAATTATCAAACACAGCCAAGAGGCCTCAGAACAAGTAAGCTAAGGCACAGAAAAGTGATCTTGGCCATGAAGTCTGGGTTAAAAATGCCTCTTGAAAGGCCATGTATTCGAGACAAAAAATGATCGCGCACAAACTTGGGCGAAATTAGCGATTCTATCGTCCTTGCTGTCCCGTGTTCACGCAGTAGCAATTTCGTTGATCTATTTTTCCTTTTGAGAATGATCTAAATGAACAGCGACAATTTGTCAGACCGAGGCTGCTCGTGATGTATTTAGAAGTGAAAATGCATCATATGTCTTGAACTCACATGCGCAGTAGCGTCGTGTGTGCCAATAATTCTGTCTTCTGATAAATTACTAAACTTTATCCAGGTGCCTTCGCTAAATTGATGTCTAAGCCAAAGAGAAACAAATAAAATTATTAAGTAAATAGCATTTTTTATCAAATAGAGAGCTAAATGTAACGACGAAATATTACAGTTCGCCTACTTTCACCGTGTTATCAACACCAATCCGATTATAGGATACAAGCCATGATATACACCTAAATCATTTCCCATTTTGCTTGTTTTGATCTTGAGCGCTGATTGCTGCAGGTGAATTAAGTTGGAATCATTGCTCGTCTCCTGTAATTTATGAAATTAGTTTGTCTAAGTGTCTTATATAAAAGTTGTAGCTCTGAAAGAACAATGTAAAACTTCTTCTTGTCCTTCAGCGATCCTCAAGTCAATAAAAATCAATGGTAAAATATAGTGAAGTTTATGTTTGTTTCATGTTTCAGCGACAATCATTGTAGTTTGTTAAAGGTGAGATACAAATAAACCAAGCAGAGGCACAAACAAGGACGTGCCTATCCAATGCATTAGTGGTACGAATCAAACAGGTTTTCAAGTTCAAAGACTTACTTTATTTCGAAAACGTCTCCAAACGACCAAAGAGCACAGGGAGGCAAAGCAGATGAAGATGACGTCAATAAAAGTTTGCGGTGCTACAAATTGAAGAATGACGTACAGAAAGACAATTTCAGTGATAAACTAATTCGTGAACACAACCTGAAAGGGTCACATGAGCCTTAGAAGATTCATATCGTTGCGAAACGCGCTGCAAAACTGATGAATAAAAAGGGTTGATTGGTGTCAGCGAAAGATATGGAAACAATTAACAAGAAGACTGAATTCGACCGAACGTTACGTTATTTAAAAGCAATAGCGGAGGTCCTTGTTTGTGTGGATGTGGACCGAAATCCAACATCGAACCTAACTTGTCACCATTTGACTGTTGTTGGGTTGGGGGAGGGAGGGGTGGGTGCGCCAGAAAAAAAAAGGGTTGAAAAGCATTAATGAAACATTTGACTCTGCTCGAAGTGGAAAGAAAGGTATTTTTAACTATATGGGGAAGGAAGCTTCCATTTTGTACTCTTACTTTTGAACATTTGCACATGGAAATGCTAGAGAGATAAGTCGCCTCTTCCCGCAAATTATAATTTTTTTAAAAATAAATACGTGAAATACAAATGAACATGAAAATCATGCACTGAGCGGTTTGAACCTAAAAAAAGAACCAAAAAAAAAAGGAATAGGTGTGATACAGTTGACAACTTAACTTGTCAAAATTAACAACTAATTCATTCACATATAGCTGTTTCAAGAAAAATTTGGCGTTTGACCCGAAATCAAAATGTGTCGATTGAGCTTTGTACCCGTCCAGTTATTAAGTTGTATTCCTTCAACTCGCCTATTTGTGTTCTAAGTAAAACAAACTTGCCATCGGGCCGAGGAGGAAAAGTAAAAACTTAAGGACTACGTTTACATGACCTCATAAAAGCCGTTACTTTTTTCAAACAATAGTAAGGATAATTATTATGGGTTGAAAAAAAAGGAAAAACAAAATCATAATTTCCATTTTATTAAGAATCAGCCAAATGCAAACAACACAAACAAGAGGTTCAAACCGTTTGACTTCTAAGAGTGACCAGCGTCTAATTTCTCTTTACAATATCACTCCTTGAAGCAAACATTAGGATCACGAGAATATAGAAAATGATCACCAAATAAGAAGCTCTTGATTTTAAACAAATTCTCTTTGTCAGCGCTTTAGGAATTACATAGGGAACAGTATGGAGAATATGCATACTGATGTTAGCATGTAAAGGGTCAATCCCTGAAGGTAGATTTTTTAGGAGTAAATTTGATGTCTGAGGAACTGTGTTACGGTTCGTTCATCGTAAAAAAATTGAAAAAATCAGTTTTCAGTATCTTTTGGTTGTAATCTTATTCACTCTTAGAAACCAGTCTTTATTCATCACTTGGGGAAGGGTAGGTGAATTTTTGGGGATCCCGCGGTTTTTTTTTGGGGGGGGGGCGGAGCGGAGGGGGATCGGTCGTCTCTAGCAGAGCTTAGAAGGACAACTATAGAATTGACTGCCAGTGAGGTGGGATCATTACAATACTACAGAACCTTAAGGGGGGATCAGGTTAATTTTTATGGTGAAACAAACAGAATACTCCCGCCCTTCCGCCCCACTCCCCAGGAGGAAAAATGACTGGATCCTTCTTAAGTTTATTTCAACTGTTTCGTGTTTGGCAAACTTAGCCAATCATGATCTTTTCTATCCTTAGGAGTGTTTAGTCCTCGAAATCACTTGCTCCACTTAGCAGTTATAGATCTTAAAAATCACAGTGAATGTGGTAACAAAGAGACTTACTGCAAAACATGCACATGAAAGAAGCTGTTTTCTTCAGTGTCGCGAATGGTCCTGAGCTGTTTAAATCTAATGGAGAACAACACAGTTAGATACCAACGAGAACTAAACTGGACACAATCAATGACTCATAGTCAAACACAGGACGAAATCACATGTTTCCGTATTTCTGAAACGTGGCGGAAACATGCAACTCCATGTTTCCGTTATGTTTACGTCTTACGGAAACGTGAAAATTAAAGTCTACGTGTTTCCGTCACGTTAACGGAACGGAAATGCCAAGTCACGTTTCCGTCATATTTAAGCCAGCACATTTCCGCTGTTGTTCGTTTCCGTCATGTTTCTGCAAACGGATTTGCAGTTTTTTGCTACATCTTACCAAAACACAAACGCGAGATGGTTCTTTGAACAACAAGGAATCTTAATGCGACAGCTGTGTTACTTAATCCGGTTAGGCCAAATGAGACAGTTGTGTGACTTAGGTCGGTTGGTGCCAATGAGACAATTGTGTCATTTGATCTGGTTGACCCAAATGAGACGAGTTGTGTCATTTGATCCGGTTACCCAAAGAAGACAGTTGTGTGCACTGAGCTGGTTGGGCCAAACGAGACAGCCAAAATTAGACATTGTATTATTTGAGCCAGTTTAAGGCCAAATGAGACAGTTGTGTGATTTGCGCCAGCTGGGCCAAATGGGACAGTTATGTAATTTAAGTCGGTTGGGCCAAATGAGACCACTGTGTCATTTGATCTGGTTGGCCCAAGTAAGACAAGTTGAACCAAATGAGACAGTTGTGTCATTTAATCTGGTTTGTCCAAATGAGACAGTTGTGTGATTTGAGCCGGTTGTATCAGATGAGACAGTTGTGTGACTTGAGCCATTTGGGCCAAATGAGATGGGCCAAATGAGACAGTTGTGTGATATCAGCCAGTTGGGTCAGGTGAGACAGTTGTGTGATATAAGTCGATTGGGCCAAATGAGACTGTTGTGTCGTTTGATTTGGTTGGCTCAAATGAGACAAGTTGTGCCAAATGAGACAGTTGTGTGATTTAAGTCGATTGGGCAAAACAAGACAGTTGTGTGATTTGAGTCAGATGAGACGGTTGTGGGATTTGAGCCGGTTGGGCCAAATGAGACAGTTGTGTCACTTGATCTGATTGGGCAAAATGAGACAGTTGTGTGATTTGTGCCGGTTGGGTCAGATGAGGCGGTTGTGGGATTTGAGCCAGTTGGGCCAAATGAGACAGTTGTGTCATTTGATCTGATTGGGCCAAACGAGGCAGTGGTGTGATTTGAGCCAGTTAGGCCAAATGACACAGTTGTGTGATTTAAGTCGGTTGGGCCAAATGAGACCACAGCGTCATTTGATCTGGTTGGCCCAAATAAGACAAGTTGAACCGGTTGTGTCAAATGAGACAGTTGTGTCATTTAATCTGGTTTGTCCAAATGAGACAGTTGTGTGATTTGAGCCGGTTGGATCAGATGAGATTGTTGTGTGATTTGGACCAGTTGGGCCAAGTGAGACATTTCTGGGATGCGAGCTGGTTAGGCCAAAAAGAGACAATTGTGTCATTTGAGCTGGTTAAGCCAAATGAGACATTCATGTGAGTGGAGTGGATTGGGCAAAATGAGACATTTCTGAGACAGTTCTGTGATTTGAGCCAAATGACACTGTGGTGTGATTTGAGCCTGTTAGGTCAAATGAGACAAATGTGTTTTGAGCCAGTTGTGTCATTTGATTAAGTTGGGCCAAATGAGACAGTTGTCTGATTTGAGCCAGTTGGGCCAAATGAGACAGTTGTACAAATTGAGCCGGTTGCACCAAATGACACAGTTGTGTCACTTAATCAAGTAGGGGCAAATTAGACAGTTGTGTGATTTTAGCCGGTTGGGCCAAATGAAACAGTTGTGCGATTTGAGTAGGTTGGATTAAATGAGACAGTGGTGTCATTTAACCGGTTGAGCCAAATAAGACAGGTGTGCCATTTGAGCCACTGTGGCCAAATAATATAGTTGTGTGATTGAGCCAAAAAGTTGTTATACCAGTTGAGGATGAGCCTACTTAACCCCCCCCCCCCTGCCTTCTTAAATAAAAAAAACAACAACAACGTCAGGTACACAACTTTCTGAATTTCAGGTAATAGACCTGTAAATTGTTTTTATTAGTTCTACCAGTCACCAACAATACAAAAAAAAACAAAGAAATTGTCAGTAAATCTAACAGAATCAAAAGAGCCAAAACACCACTGAAAAGCCTAAGAAAGGCAAAAGCGAACAGCAAATGGCTTAAAATAAAATGTACATTTCCTTATTTGTTAACAGAAGTATAGTAAAAGGAACTCATTGATAACAACATTAATAATTAATCCCATACAAGGCCTTATAACATTGTCAATGTTCAATCAGTGTCACACAACACCAATTACCTAACAACTCTGAACTGCCTTTGGAGGTTTGGATAATTCAAAAGTTATAAACTCCCAACTGAGTTTGGTTTGTATAACTGTCAATTTAAAAATCTGAAGTTCTGCCAATCTCCCTCATTTGTAGATGACACTAAGTGAACACGAAAAAAGTTATTTATCACTCTCAAGAGTAATGTTTCTCATAAGTACATCATTATTGTGGTTCGGTATTATCCCTGGTTTAAATTTTCCTTTGTTTCAAACTCATCAACAGATATTATCATATCTAAACACAAAGTAAAATCAAATTTAAAGCAAGGTTAAAATTGAACCACAACAGCCACACATAGTTACCTAGCTAAACCTTACAAAGGTGCTTAGATGTACTCTAAACACACCTGCATGTATCAGAAACAAAAGCATATAATAAATTTGGTAAATTATATAAAGTACCTTATTATATGGCCGTGTCTCACAAGGACTGGAGACTATTCCTGAATTTGATTGGCTAAAATCAATACTGACCTTGGTCTAGATTTTCCAAACTATACCGGCATTTAAACCACATTTTAGAAATTTTAGATTTTTAAACCACAAGAAAAAAGTAGAGAGGACTAGCAAACTTTGAAAAATTTAAGTTCAGCTTATCACCATGCACAAGCAAAATGTCAGCTAGTACAAAACACTTACATTACATGTAAACAAAGAAAATTCTTCTTTTTGTCTAGCCATATAATAAAATCTTATCAATCCCTTTTCAAACTCCCCCCCCCCCCTGTTTGTAAGTTAGTTACAACAAAATTCTCCTGGAGATGGGAGACACGATCAAGTATTTCTGTCCTGACAAAAGGTTTTCAGCTGACAAATACTTTGAGTGAATCCTCTGGACAGGTAGAAATACAGATGGCCCTGAAGTCTCGTAGCCTCTTGCATGCCAAACTGATAGTGGGTTCTTAAAGCCAAAGTCTTGTTCGGAAGGTTTCAGCCAGTTCACAACTGCAAAAACATGAACATATTGCTTTCTTTGAATCTCCAGACTATAGACTATGTAATAACGTACAATTCCTGGCCTCAACAAGCCAGGGTCAATGCATCCATTTTCAGCGCACCATGATGCTGTTACACGGGCATATGGACATAGTCTTGAGGCTAATGTGGAACCATATCTCTCGCCAGCAACTGTTAGAGATGAGTACTTCTTGTACAAAGTAGCCATAGCCGGTGATGTTTCGGCCAATGTTGGATACAGGGTATGATAAACTACACGCAGTGCTGCTAGTTCATCCTGATCCAGTCTGGCCAGCTTGTAAGGGCTTCCAAACTTAATTGATGATAAATCTGCCCATAAAGATTCTTTACCAATTAATGATCCAGTGGAGGCCATCATAAGCTGTGGCAGTTCTGCAATGTTTTCTAAGACTCCTTTGGAACCTAACATGGCTTTGCAATTGTCAAAAAAGAATTCTTGATACTCTTCTGGGAGGCAATACTGAATATTTGCCAGACTACAAGATGTCATAAACTTGCGCATAATTTGTATTTCCACAGTCTTATAGTTTGTGTGATAGGATCCTAACATTCCATTATACCGTTCAAAGCTAAACAGCCAAAAACCGTATATGCTGCCGTAATTTTCCACACATTCTTTGAGATGGAGATGGAGGTGCATGTTAGGAGATATTGCCAATTTGCCATTAAGTTTCTCATATTCCTTTAAGAAGTCAATGAGTTTATAGTCTGCAAGCATTAAGTCAGTTTTTATAATGCAAGGCTTACAGAGAAGGCGGCAAGCTAGCACAAAGGATTGCCAGTAATGAAGGTGTTGCTCTGGAAGTATGTCCTTTAGTGCATACATTGAGTACAGAAGAACAAAATTTTTCCATTGAGCAGCTGTGTATCCACCATAATTTGACTTGATGTTTCCAGGAAGTCTTCCTATATCAGATGATGTAGAAATCTCTTCAATCCTGCTTTGAATGTTCTCTAGCCCAGCCTTTCCAATAATGTCACTTTCGATCCATTTTGAGAAAACCCTTTTTGCTGTCCCTAAGAATAAGTTATGCATAGGGTCTATAGCACACACTTGAGTGGCCTCATAATAAGGCAGTTCCAATAAGGCTGTATACCTAGTGCCAAGTTTACTGGCTAGCTTTTCAGCTTCAGTTTCGGATTTGCAGTTTCTGACTCTGTAAGCATCCTGACGATGCTGCTGTGAGGTCCTCCTTGGCCACTGGTCTCTGTCAAAACCACTGTAGTCTTTGCGCTCTCCAAAGCCACCAGGAAAGAATTTGTAGCAGTGGGAACATCCCCTGTTAGCAGAATGGCCGAGAAATCCACATAGTTTCCGTGCAGCAGGGATGTCAGCAGCACAACATAAAAGAGCTGCACGAACCTATACTGAGGTTGATGGACTGTTACAAGTGTTAACCTTAACACCTATCCAGAGGGCTTTCAGTTCATTGATTGCAGGCTCCAGAAAGTGGTTAAGAGACTTGGGCTCATGAGCAAGAGCTGGAATGATACCAACCAAAATAACATTTTGTCTTTTAACATTTTGCAACATTTGTTCAAAAGTAATTTGGAATGCGATTTGTTAAATGGTGAAAAGTTTTCTTTCCCAGTCTGACATAGAGACCAAAGTAGATGTATATACTACAAGTATTTTGCTAATAGTAGGCTCTGTAATGAATTGAAGCTCTCTTTAACTACAACCTTATCTTATCGAAGAAAAATAAATGACGCTTTGGCAAAATATAGCTGTAGTATTTCTTTGACTGAAGGGGAAAACGCCATAAGAGGTGTTCTGTAAATTAATTAATAAGACTTTCCACCTACCATGAACATTATAAGGGTGTGTTTCGGAAAGAAAGAGGGAAAAAAAGGTTTACCAAAGCTAGAAAGTTTCCGCAAGGGTAAGATAAATTTGAATTAACACGTTTCCGAGACGTAAGCTGTAGCGGAAACATGAAACAGACCTCAGTTTCCGGAACGGTTTCTTGTGTTTCCGCAGGTTCCATCACCCATTCAGTAGCCCGGAATACGTCAACGGAAACATGGAAAAGACATGTTTCCGCAACGTTTTCTTGTGTTTCCGCAAATGTAAACCCGAAATTACGATTGCGGCAACATTTGTTTCCTTTAGCTGAAACTTGACGGAAACATGCACAAAAAGTGGTCCGGTTCCGTTGTATACGCAGCAACGGAAACGCGAGAAAACGTCACGAAACCGGTAACGGAAATACAGGTTATCCGTCGTGTTTCCGGAACGGTTTAACATGTTTCTGCCACGTTTCCGTTTACGGATTCTTGCAATTTCGTCCTGTGAAACTTCGTCTGCAAAATGCGTCAAAATTCTGTGGAGGAACATTATCTTGAACATTAACTTGCGCAAACTTGGCATATTCGACTCTTTTCCTTGACTCCAAACCTATCTGCTAATACAAATGAAAACAAAAGACTTCAAAAGGAGATCTACTACTGTCACGTCCTTGCACGTGAAAAACTCCACTTCTTTTAGTCGACGCGAAGACGATAAGCCGGCACTTTTGCAAAACATGAAAAATCCACTCTGTTGAGAGATTATGAAAACCTCCGTCACCTGTGTTCAGAAATACCGTTTACGTGTGGATAGGGGTCTGAGAATCAGGTTACAATGGTTCTGTTAAGAGAACATTAAGAATTTCTAATAAAGCGATACGAAGTACAAATAAGGCATCTCCTACCTTCCGTACACGAACCTTCTGTTTAGTCTGGCGCCGTTAAATCCGCCATGACGCGGAATCACCTTCAGGTGGGAGAACATTTTTCAAAATTGAGTACAAATAAATGTTGAGGGAGATCACTCTGGAATAAGAGCTGACACGAGCATCAGAACGACCTATTATGATGATGAGATAAGTGTTTCCTTTGTCCGCCAAGGTGGCAAATTAGTTTTGTTTGAAGCTAAGAACAATATCAATGTACATACTTCTCTTCGCTTTAATTTCGTCGTCATGTTCGATGGTGCATAATATCTGTACTTTGGTTCAGGGCATTTGTGGGGCCTGACGATGGACAAATCGGAATAAGTTGATTTTTCACAGTTTTGAGTTTTCTCCAACATCTGCAATTGTGGCGTTTGATTCGATAAACTAAGCTTTTAAGTACAGCAGGTAATTTAGTGTTAACAACTGGGTTGAAAACGTAAATTAGCCACTGTAAAGGGTAAAAAAGCTGACGTTTCGAGCGTTAGCCCTTCGTCAGAGCGATTAGAGGAATTGTGGGTTGTGTGTGGGTTTTATATGTAGAAAGTGGAGCTACGCCATTGGTGGGAATATGGTGACGAGAGAACAGGAATAAATTAGTTGAATGAAAAGCGCTCGTTGATTCCGTGGGGCCCGGGATTAAGGGTGCCGATTTGGAATATAAATTTTTGTTCTAGTGTTTCACGGCTTTTCGAACTGCCTAGATGTAAAGAACGGCCGCAAACTGCCATATGCTGTTTATAATGATTAGGAAGATTAAAGTGTCTAGCGACTGGTTTGGATGCGTCCTTGTCATTTCTTTCCATTTCTTTTTTAAGTATAGACTTATAAACACTCTGGAATTTTTTAATTGAAAGAGAAGAGATGCATTATGTGCAGTTTTTCAAAAATAATTCTGCAAGATGCCACAAACAGTTTTAAATAAACAGACAAAAACTCGAAGAAACAGTATAAAAAAAAAGGAACAGACAAACAAACAACAGTAAGGGAGTAAAAAAAGCCAAACAATACAAGAGAAAGTCTATTTGTCTAGTGTCCTAGAATACCTTGTAGGCAAGATATATTTCTTACTCACCTACCGGTCTACCAGGAGGAGCTTAGGGTTTCACAAACCTTTTATACAAGTAGCTACCGTTAAAAAGATAGGCGGTGGTGATTACTTACTATATAAGCAATTTAAAACTAGAGGACACCACTGCAACCAAGATTTATTGTACATAATAGATAATCAGGCCCCAATCGCGCAATTTTGAAATTAAAGCTTTTTTTGTTTTGTTCGGGAACTGCCAAATAGTATCATGAGTACTTACGGAGGACTGCCCTTGGAAAAATAACGGATGAAATAAAATTGAAAAATAAGAAAAATCTTCGAAAAGAATGGGTAAGTATACAGTTAATATGCATTAAAAAAACTAGTGATACATTTTGAATGATGCAATGAAAGTTACTTGAAAAGTACTAAAAGCAAATTTTTCTTTATCTTATAGAAATATGAGAGAAGAAAAGCTCATGTCAAGGATGAGACTGAGTCCCGTGCCTTCGCAAAGTTAAGTAAAGAGCACATGTCTAGTGACGATGATGACACAGATACTGATGAAGGCGAAGGAGGATGGGTGTCTAGACCCCCAAAATACAGGAGCAAAACTCTTGAAGCTTTCCTAAACAAGTAAGAAGTATACTAAAGGCTTAGTCCTTTACTGATTTTTCTAATAGCAAGAAAGATGGAAATGTTTTTATCCTCACAAATTGCCAATGTCCAGTATTGCCAGACTGTTCCTTGTTATTGGCACTTATGGATTGTAAATGTCAGGTAGGCTTTAAAGTCAGTTTATTTGTTAGTCACCTATTAGCACTTTTTTGCCCGGCTTTTTAAGGATTGGATTTACTTCACGGTTTCAATCAAGTCAACGGCATCTTCTAATTATAATATTGTTATTGTCTTTGACTTGACAAGCGAAGAAAAAGACAGAAAACGCAACAAACAAAAGGTTGAAACGAACAAAGGCTCGTAAAGGGGAGCTTGTAGAAAGAGAACCACCCACAGGTTCTCCTACATGGGCGCTGTCCGATGAATGGAGGGAAATCATGCAAAGGAGAGAACAAGAACAAACGGAAATGTAAGAATACTGCTTAGCCTTTACACTCCTTATTGGATGCTGTCGCTTTTACTTTTAGTTTACCAACTATGAAAGTGAAGCACAGAACAATGTACAAACTATGTAAACCGGTGTAAAATTCTGTCTCTATATATTGCACGCTATGAAAAATTTCGAAATATGCTTGTTGCCTTTATGCAATGTTGTTTCATTGTTTACCTAACATTTTTTTTGGTTCAACAGAGAACTTGAGGATGAAGAGACCACTGACGAAACCAGAGCGGAAGAAAGAGAAGGAGAAGAAAGTAATAATAACAGCTCCTCAGGAAGCGATTGTGATTTTGACAACGAATAGTTTGTTTTGTGTGGGTGTGTGTGTTTAAGGAATAGTGTGATTGTGCATAAATCACACCTTTTTATCATTGGATTATACCTTTTCGTGAATTAGATTTTCAACTTTCATTCTTGGCATTATTATTAACAATACTATTTTTGAGAAACTCAAATGTTAGATTAAGTTTTTTTTTAATGTATATGTACTGCGAAAAAAACGACACGTGACTGAGGAATACTGAAATAAATTAACAGCTATTTGTAATTGAAGCATGTGTTGATTCACGATCACGATCCACCATATCACACCTAAGCAATGCAAAACTCTTTAACGCTGAACGTACCCCGTAAGAATACTCGAGGATGGTGAATTTTCCCATTAAGATTGCTCAAAAAAGGCTCGTTAAAGCCCCCACAATACGCACACAACTGTCTTCATACAGTATTCATGTGTACACTGGTATTTGGCCTGGAATCTCATCATGAATCTAATACAAATCCGTATACCTACCTTAAAACAACAGTAGTATCTATATCTTATACTTCCTACAGTATACGTGAAGTATACAGACCTCTGTAATGTCATATAAGGGTAGTCCTTTCACGAGTGTAAGAATCTGTACACGTACCTTCTACGGAACATATCAGTGCCCTTCCTGCTTCATGCAGTATATATCATATATACGGACTTGTGTAATAATGAATAAGAAATCCTGCAACGACTGTAAGAATCCCGTATGCGTGCCTTCCACACAATATCAGAATACCTCATAACTCCTTCAATATACAACATGTATACTGAAACGAGTACTGACGTATAAGAAATTCTGCTACAAGTGTATAAGATCCTGCTATTTTCTTGGCATAGCCTGACGTACACTGATCCTTAAACAGTACCTTATACATCATGACACCACCTTATAGATTCCGTACACGACTTTTTGTACTGTGTAAGACCTACATAAGGGACCGTATTCGGATTATTTCACGCAGTGTTAGGGGTCGTACAAAATCCACATATAAAATCTTAACGAGGTAATTTGGTATCATTAGCCAAGTTGATCACCACTTTAGTCAACGTTAGCCCTTCGTCATCGCTCTGACAAAGGGCTAACGCTCGAAACGTCAATTTCAGAACCATTTACGTTATCAAATCAGTTTATAATAGCAAATTACCTTGTTAATCTCTCCAACCAACGAAGCACCACAGTTCT
>NC_089322.1:10227812-10230312 GCF_036669915.1 Pocillopora verrucosa | reverse complement strand
ATCTTTCTGGGTTGTCTCTCATAAATTGAACCCCAGCAGTACGTATATGCATATGATGGTTGCTATTGCCATATAATTGATGTGATACAGATCTAAAGAAACAATCACCTGCACCGCCAACATCTATTGATTGTAAACCAAGTTCACCTAATCTTGACTGCATCAAATTCTCAGAGGATATAGGAGAGGTCAACTGCATTGTTGAGCTGTGATTTTGCATAGAAGGTCTAATTATTGCTTCATGATGATCAGTGTTGTATTTATCAGTAGGTCCTGGATTCTTTTTTATTCTCCTCCTTGCATTATCACACATGTAGGTTTTTTTTATTCCCTCGGCGCGTTCCCTCAGATTTGGAAGTAGGCTATGAAAAGTCAATATTGACCAGAACTGAAACCTTTTCTATTACTATTTGTTTCAAAGAACCCCTGTTATTTATAACTTTATTTCTGAAGAGAATATGCTTTTATTTGCCATTTACTTCCATTAGTACATGAAACTAGGTCCCGATAAGTTTTTTTGTTTCGTGACTCCCAAAAGCTGTGTTTGCGACAACATCAGTTGAGAAATCAAAAGCAATTACACTCGAGAAATTCGCTTGCAGCCCTCTACGCGCAGAAGGCAAATCCAAGTAATGAAGCTTTCTAAGACCTCTATAAACTAGAGACATTACGTGATGTCGAGGGGTAAAATATTTACACTAAATCTGTGTCCCTCAGACAGAGTACGTACGTCCGAAAAATGTCACGCATGTATAACACCGTAGGCGCACCTGGCGAATTATATCCACTGGCTTCAATAGTAAAGAGACAACTTATTTACTATTTGTATATGAGCAAGCTTATTTACCTTACCTGTAAAACTCCTTGATGAAGTCTACTATTGTCAGAAGAAATGCGTGGGAGATAAATACAAGTTTTTATTTTCTCAGTTCGTGCGATGATGCTCACTAGTTTGTTTCAAAAACGCCTTTAATGTGAAGTCACGTCGACCTCGACAGAAAAATTAAGCTCACCCTGTCATAATCAATGGTTTGATACCGTAAGTACCAGTTTAGGTACATCATTGGGCTTTGATCACAATAATGAAAAAAAAAATGTGCGTTTCCCCACGCTCGCCACATTTATTCTTTGGAAAATTATTTTACTGGAGGGCGATGTCACTTAGCTTGGTGCGTCTTGACTCTGGCCGACGAAAATTATCGAGGTGAAACCCTTGAAAATTCTTGTCAAATGTTTTATAAACCTTGATTTGCACGCAAAAAAAGGCAAATTCCGAACGAGATTTCAAAATATTTTTGAAAATGTTTTATAACAGCCCGAGGAAAAAGTAAAATTGTTTGTAAGGAGTTTGCAAGTTCATTTTTCCTAGTAAATTTAACAGCTGGTCAGTTTTTTGTGACAGCCGAAGATAGACATCTCTGAAAAGTCTCTGAAACTCTTAAAGAATTTACACTGCCGGTAATATTTTCCTCCCTCTCGCAACAGCGCAACAGACATTGTTAATCCTATGTAGTGTAGGTGTGTCAGTTGTATTACGTCTTCATAGTGATGCCGTATAAGAAATCGAGTGTCTAAAAAGCTCTCAATTCTCGCTGGCCAGGGATGGCAACAGCTCACACCTCTAAACTCGTGGGTGAACAGCATAAAAAAAAAGCATTTGAGAGACGTCAATGTATCCCAAACATGCGTTTCGTCTGAGAAGAAGCTTATTCTACAGCGTATTGGCCTATTTTAGATTACATTTAGATTACGAAGGCAGCGATTTCACGATATGCCTCAAATATCCTGCGCAACTTGGTATGAGATTCAGACCTTCGGGTTTGTAAATGCCAGTATCCTCGTCATAAAAATTAGAGACGTAAAGTTGAGAGAGAGGTGAATCTAAAGATGGCAGAAGAAATCAAAGCTGGTGGCGAGTCTTCCTCGTGACAAGGTGACTGTAAACCTAATAGAACGCGTACTGTAACTGCTATCTTAGAGTCAGCAATGAATAGGGAAGAAGGGCAAGAAGAACGCTTATCTGAACATCAGTTTTCCTAACTAATGATTTGTGACTGAAATGAACTTTATATCATATGATTGCTAGGGATACGCAGGTACTGTAGAGATGCTCACATAAATAGAGGTGGGCGATCCTCCCTCTGACTTTAGAACTGCGACAAGTTTATAGTGCAAACCAACTGGCACAGTTTGGAGCACCTCAAGGTCTCACTTGGCTCATCACATTAGAAACCTTCAGCAAACTAATCATAGAAGTGGGTGGTTATCAGCAACGAGCACAGATCCCTGAACGCGGGTCATCGCGAGAACTATGTCCAATCCGTCACAGACTGAACAAGAAAGCGAGATATTCTTGCTAAGAGGAAGGATGTATCAAGACACTTCAGTCACTGGCTGCCATCCAAAAGCATCCTTACAAAGGCAAACACAGTGAAGCTGACAAAGAAATCCGCCTATGATAAGATCAAGAGAAAATGGACGAAGACCGGCTTGCCATTTT
>NC_089322.1:10165312-10222812 GCF_036669915.1 Pocillopora verrucosa | reverse complement strand
GACAAACATTAACTTTGTTGCTGAGAAACAGTCTTTTTCAGTTTGGTCAAATAGAGAAGAATCCCGATTTTTCTAATTTCCCAAGGAATAGGAAATTTGTTGAATTATTGGAAGGTCAGATGTCTGGTAACATTTCTTTCATAAAAAAGGATGGTCAATTTTGATTCATCTCTTTGAGAGTTTCCAGAAACAGTTTCCTCGAGAAATCGTGAGTCTTCTGTTCACATAATTAACAAGGAATTCTAAAGTGTAAAACATTTCACAGGGGAATTCTCTATTATGCTTCTCAAGTTCAAAGAGGTGAAAACTTGATTACGGAGGCACTTCAGTGTTTGACGTTGAAGATAGGTGAACCGATTGCAGAAAGGAAAAACATGATTTGCTTTGAAGGGAAAAGAAACTGACTCTAACGACTCTTAGTTATCTCAGCCGGATAGGACACCTTGAATGCAGAAGAACGAGTTCGTGTCTAAGGTAGGGACTCCTGCATCGTCAACGAGCTGTCGTCTTTAGGTTAGAATCTCATTGTCTCGGAAGTTCTTGGAGTTAAAATGTATCTTGAGGGATTGTTTTCTTTGTAAACCGTTGACAACACAACACAAACCTGCAACAATGGCTCGAAAAGCAAGTAACATCGAACAACAAGAGACGCTTACACTTACGAGTGTTAACGACATCAGTGACGTTTTTATAAGACTCAGGAGCCTGTTAAAAAGCTGAACAAAAATGCACACAATTAACACACATTTTCTTTTTTTAAGATTTCAACAGCTTTTGATGCAGTGCCATGGAAGCTACAGCATGAAAATGAATTTAAAAAAAAAGGCGGCCATTTACTGATTCGTTACCTCTTCCATAACCAGTTTTGGGGAAGCCACTCTTATTGAGATTCCTTTGGATTTAAGACCATTGAGAACTTCTTGATAGTCAATATTTCGGCTGAAAGAGAATGGAAAGGACAATTAAAACTGCATGAATGGAACTATGTTTATGACTAGGTCAAGATGGACCAGCTGATGACTTTATTCTTAGTACTACTAACACACACCGTGACTTTGATTTTGATAATGCCCTTCCCTGAAGAAAAATGGATAGATAGATAATATATATATATATATATATATATATATATATATAAATATCCATTTCAAAATACTTTCTGGGAAAATGGGAAAGAAAAAATCATAACAAACAAACATATTTGCTTACACGTTTCAAAACTTATCCAACCCGAGGTTTGAAACCAGGAAATGCTGTGGTCATTTTGCATTTTTTATGTCATCATGCTTTCAAATCAAGAAACAATATTGCGTATAATATATGAATTTACCGCTCCGTGACACGTGGTACCAAACGTCTGGTTCATTCCCTTTTCCGTTCCTGTCAAAACGTAACTGAAAACCAAACAAAACATGGAACTATTTGGGTCTCCATGTCTGCTCAAGATAACCAATATCAGTATCTGGGCCGAAGGCGCTATGAAACAGAGCCATTTAAATTTACGAAAAAACGGCTTATATAAAACAGTACCAGTAAACAACCCTTATGTAATAATGATAAAATGAATGGCCTTATGTAATAAATGCTTTTAAAATGTACGACCTCAAAGTTCGTAAAAAGCGCCCGTTAAATGTTCGTAAAATGCGACTGTTAAATGTTCGTAAAATGCGACTAAATGTTCGTAAAATGCGACTGTTAAATGTTAGTAAAATGCGACAGTTAAATGTTCGTAAAAATACGTTAAATGCTCGTAAAATGCGACTAAAATGTTCGTAAAATGCGACCGTTAAATATTTGTAAAATGCGACTCTTAAATGTTCGTAAAAATACGTAAAATATTCCTAAAATGCGACTCTTAAATGTTCGTAAAATGCGACTCTTAAATGTTCGTAAAAATACGTAAAATATTCCTAAAATGCGACTGTTAAATGTTCGTAAAATGTGACTGTTAAATGTTCGTAAAATGCGACTCTTAAATGTTCGTAAAAATACGTTAAATGTTCATAAAATGCGACTCTTAAATGTCCGTAAAAATACGCTAAATGTTCGTAAAAATACGTTAAATGTTCGTAAAATGCGACCTTTAAATGTTCGTAAAATGCAGCTGTGAAATGTTCGTAAATATACGCCCTTTAAATGTTTATAAAATGCGACGGTTAAAAGTTCGTAAAATGCGACTAAATGTTCGTAAAATGCGACCGTTAAATGTTCGTAAAATGCGACAGTTAAATGTTCGTAAAATACAACAGTTAAATGTTCGTAAAAATACGTTAAATGTTCTTAAAATGCGACTAAAATGTTCGTAAAATGCGACCGTTAAATATTTGTAAAATGCGACTAAATTTCGTAAAATACGCCCGTTAAATGTTCGTAAACTGCGACTTTTAAATGTGCTTAAATTGCGACTGCTACGTGTTCGTAAAATTCGCCCGTTAAGGCCTCGTTCAAACGTCGATCTTTACATGTACCGAACCTAATTGCAATTTGGGTCGACTCGAATAATTAAGAGCGGCAGTTGATTCAAACGTCTATACAAATCTGCCGATCCTAATTGATTCAAACGTCGATCTTTACATGTACTTAATAGAAACGTTAGGTTCGGTACATGTAAAGATCGACTAGGTTTTTTTAGAGTGCGACTACTAAGTGCTTGCAAAGTGCGGCAGTTTCGTTTTTGTAAAATGCACAACCGTAGATTGTTAGTAAAATGTACGCCTTAAGAAGCATCTGGTAGAATGCACGACAACAAAAAGGCCTTCAGATTCACGAGTTTGAATTACTCTTAAAATGCCGAATGTAAAGGGTTCTGGATGTAAGTTGCTGAGAGAAAACAACTCAGGGATTGTCGTTGGATTTAAGATTGCAAACTTTCTTGGGTGGCAATTAAATTAAGTCAAGGGTGGCAATTAAAATATGTCAGTTAAGTGTTTTTAAAATTCACCGCATTCAGTTACTTGTAACCCTAGTATTTAAGACCTCAGGAAGAGAGTTAAGGCGGTCTAAAACATGATAATTTGAGGTCAATGAATTGATTTAGGAATCTTACACTTAGAGTGCCAGGAAATAATGAACAATGGGAAATAATTTGAAGATTGCCTATATTGTTAGGGGGTAGGGTATCAACTGGGTTTGGCCATCATCACTGAATTTCTGAGACACGAAACACTTTTTTCGGCTCGTCTTATCACGCACCCAACACCTGTTTACTTAAAGTGGATGTAATTTAATTATTAGGTCATAGAGAAAGAGATAACAAATTTCATTTTCTTTACGTTTTTAATAACTACAACAAAGAATAAATTTGAAAAAACGACTTTTCTTGGACTGTTTTCTTTTCTTGGACTGTTCTTATTCTGTTCTGAAAGTCACCTGCGAACAAAAGCAGAGTACGAGATTTCAATTCTGAATCAAATCCCCAAACTTACGGTAATAATCGTTCAGGACAAACCCCATGAAGTCGGCACCGTTCGTGCCTTGGTTTCAAGTACCCCATTGTGTTCTCATCCCTAATCGCTTCTGTACCTCGTTGAAATGGTGCTGGCCACCACGTGTTTCTTTTTGTAAATCACTTGTTTAAAGCGAATGCTATGGAAGTACTACTTAAAACCTAACGACTTAGTACTATCGGAAAATCAAAGGGGTTAAACCACCATGCTGAAAAACCAGAAAAAACAAACAAACAAAAAATGAACATGATCGATCTAAAAACAAAAATATCAAAACAAAACTATTGGAGCTAAAGAGAAAAAACCCAAAACTTCCAAATGCAACGAAACTGAAAATTTGGAATTAACATTGATTTTTTGTATCATGCGAACACTTCTTACCGTTCCACTATCATTGAGATCGAGATTTATACAATGCAAACACATCTTACCGTTCCACTATCATCGCTGTCATCTTGAATGCCATATGCCTCTCCCTAAATGTGGCAGCATGTATTTAGAATATGCTGAACACATTTAAAAATAATATGAAAAACAATAATAACATAAAAAAAATTAAATCTCTCTAAAATGAAGTGTCTATAATTCTCTCCAGAGTCATAGACAATTATACTTACTTCATCAAAATTTGTTGCGGGTCCCGCCGGCAGCTGTTGGAATATAAGCATAATGAGAGATATGATGGTCACGTTGACGCCAATGAATAAACTAATTCAAGTAAAACTATCTAGGAGGTCCAATGTTTTCCTGATCAAAGGTGTATTTAAATGTTCGTAATTCCATCAATTTAACCATCAGTTTTTAAAAGATATAAATACATCTAACCTCATTGCGGGTCAGCGCCTGGATTCTTTTTTGACGAACCTAGGATTTAATATTGTTCAAAGTTAACAGCCGTCCTCTCCAGCAAGCTCCAAGGAAAGACAGTCCTTTTCCCCTCAGCTTCACGTGTGAAGTAAAACTAAACTTTCGTTGTATTTTTGCCCGACGCAAGCAAAGTTCAAAAGTACTATTAAATCAATTTAGTCGTGTAATTTTAGCTATGCTCTAAAAGGTCCAGACTGTTGAATTAAGGGTTTAGTTATGACTTTACATTCCCCTTACTGTGATCAGATGATGATCAAGATTCAATAGGCAAGGAATTGGTAGATTATATCTACTCTCTATTATTTAGCAACTGGCAGGGCGTGAAATTAACTTTTTTTTCTGATAGCCACTTGGCTCCTAAATTCTTCAAAGTGGTAGCCAATTCAAAAAAAGTTGGTCGCCATTTTCAAAGACAAACAAAATCTTTCTTTACGCTGTCAGCGTGCTAGAAAGACCCTCAAAAATTAACGTGCTACAAAGTGGACACTAGGATGGATGATATACAACGTTCAGGCTCATCTAAATCCAAGATGGCGTCTAGTTATCCATCGAGATGCATGTGCTACGTTTCGGAAACAAACTTAACGAGGAAGTTTTCCGCCGATTTATCTTTGCAAATCTTTTTAATTCACTATATCTCTTGGTAAGGTTATGATGAAACGTTCTAGTCGCCAATTTGGCGACTAACTTTCAGGATTTGGTCGCCAAAGTGAAAAATTTAGGCGCATTGCCGCATGTATTAGGCGCAATTTCACGCCCTGAACTGGTCGTGCATCATTCAAAGCCAATTTTTATTATATATAGAAAAGGTATTTTAGATCAATACAGGGTATGCACCTGACATAGAAAGTGTCCAAAGTGGCTGTGAATATTAGTGCAAAAGTAATTACCCATTCACTGTCTGGTTCGGTGACATCAAGGTCTCCTTCTTCCTCCTCTGCCTATGAACATTTTTGTAAGAATTATGTATTCATCTATGGTTGGCTTGCAATAGATCTAAGTGTTTCAGTTGCCTAGCCTTGAAATGTTTAGTAAGGGAAATTTTATGCAGAGCTATCTTTCTACCGTTACGCTTAGAAAAAGTTGTCACGGGAAATCTAATCTCAAATTTATTTAAATCAGCGATCATTATAAGCATTCTGCAGGGTATTTTCAGAACTTTGCTTTCATAACCTTCGTTTGCGGTATCATATCAAATTGGAGATGCAAATTACACTTATTGTCGCTGTTTTCATGCGAAAACACAAACGATTAAGACTCTTCAAATCTACCAGGTACCTGCTCTTATCTACTTACCTCACGCTCACGTTGTTTTCCTTTGTCTGCGGCCTCCTATCGATACAGATATCCACAGTAAGCGTAAGTCAAAGGTTTACATAATACTTATTCTTAAGCGAAAAATGAGTGATCTTTATTGTGTAAAAAATTAAAAATTCCAAATGAGGGAGTGCGTTTAATTGAAAAGTAATTATGTAATTATCGTGGTTAGATCCCGGGGGAAATTAGTAACAACGTTAATGACTATTGAGAGCGCCGAAAAGGAATGCAAGCTGTTATCTCATACCACCAAACACTCCAAAGATTTTGCTATCGTCATAAAGAGTGTTAAGAGTGTTAAGTATGGGGCACGCTTGTCGATTCTATTATCAATTTTTAAACCAGAACATTACAGCATCCTCATATACACCAGGGATATCCCGACACCTTACAAAGCACGAGCTCTCAATAATTTTTTTAAAAATGTGAGCTTTCAAATGTCTTAAAATGCGCGATGTATCAATTGTCTTACAAAGCACGCTGTCTTAAATGACTTGAAAGGCACGTTGTCTCAAATGTCTTAAAAAGCACGATGTCTCAAACGTCGTAAAATGCACGATGTGCTATATGTCTTACAAAGCACGATGTGACAAATGTCTTATAAAGCACGATGTCTCAAATGTCATAAAAAGCACGATGTGTCAAAGGTCTTAAAAAGCACGATGTGTCAAAGGTCTTAAAAAGCACGATGTGTCAAAGGTCTCAAAAAGCACGATGTCTTAATTGAGCTAAAAAGCACGATGACTCAAGTGTCTTAAAAAGCACGATGTCTTAAATGTCTTAAAAAGCACGATGTGCTGTCTTATAAAGCACGATGTGACAAATGTCTTATAAAGCACGATGTCTCAAATGTCTTAAAAAGCACATCTCAAGTGTCTTAAAAAGCACGATGTCTCGAATGTCATAAAAAGCACGATGTGTCAAAGGTCTTAAAAAGCACGATGTGTCAAAGGTCTCAAAAAGCACGATGTCTTAAATGAGCTAAAAAAGCACGATGACTCGAGTGTCTTAAAAAGCACGATGTCCCAGAAGTCGTAAAATGCACGATGTCCCACAAGTTTTAAAATCCACGATGTCTCAAAGGTCTTAAAAAGCACGATGTCTCAAAGATCTTATAAAGCACGATGTCTTATATGTCTTATAAAGCACGATGTCTCAAATGTCTTATAAAGCACGATGTCTTATGTCTTATAAAGCAAGATGTCTCAAATGTCTTATAAAGCACGATGTCTTATATGTCTTATAAAGCATGATGTCTCAAATGTCTTACAAAGCACGATGTCTCATGTCTTATAAAGCATGATGTCTTATATGTCTTATAAAGCACGATGTCTCATATGTATTATAAAGCACGATGTCTTAAATGTATTATAAAGCACGATGAGTCAAAGGTCTTATAAAGCACGAGGTCTCATATGTATTATAAAGCACGAGGTCTCATATGTCTTATAAAGCACGAGGTCTCAAATGTATTATAAAGCACGATGTCTCAAAGGTGTTATAAAGCACGAGGTCTCATATGTCTTATATAGCACGAGGTCTCAAATGTATTATAAAGCACGAGGTCTCATATGTCTTATAAAGCACGATGTCTCAAATGTCTTATAAAGCATGATGTCTCATATGTCTTATAAAGCACGAGGTCTCCAATGTATTATAAAGCACGATGTCTTACATGTCTTATAAAGCACGCTTTCTCAAATGTCTTATAACTAACACTGAACAGGCTCGTTTTACGAGCACTCAATATGAAAATTTTTCAAACACTTTAACGGGCGCATTTTACGAACACGTAGCAGTCGTAGTTTACGCAATTTTAAAAATTTTACGAACATTTCACGGTAGCAGTTTACGAACATTTAACGGGCGTATTTTACGAACATTTTAGTCGCATTTTGCGAACATTTAACGTATTTTTACGAAAATTTAACTGTCGCATTTTACTAACATTTAAAAGTCGCATTTTACGAACATTTAGTCGCATTTTACGAACATTTAACGTATTTTTAAGAACACTGATTTAAGAATCGCATTTTACGAACATTTAAGAGTCGCTTTTTACAAACATTTAACAGTCGCATTTTACGAACATTTAACGGGCGCTTTTTACGAACTTTTAGGTCGTACATTTTAAAAGCATTTATTACATAAGGCCATTCATTTGACCATTATTACATAAGGGTTGTTTACTGGTACTGTTTTATATAAGCCGTTTTTTCGTAAATTTAAATGGCTCTGTTTCATAGCGCCTTCGGCCCAGATACTGATATTGATCCCGATGTCTCGTATGTCTTATAAAGCACGGTGTCTCAAAGGTCTTAAGAAGCATGATGTCTCAAGTGTCTTTAAAAGCACGATGTCACAAATGTCGTAAAATGCACGATGTATTACATGTCTTATAAAGCACGATGTGACAAATGTCCTAAGAAGCATTATGTCACAAATGTCTTAAAAAGCACGATGTCTCAAATGTCGTAAAAAGCACGATGTCTCAAATGTCTCAAAAAGCACGAGGTTACAAAGGTCTTAAAAAGCACGATGTCTCGAATGTCTTAAAAAGCACGAGGTCACAAAGGTCTTAAAAAGCACGATGTCTCAAATGTCTTAAAAAGCACGATGTCCCAAAAGTCGTTAAATGTACGATGTCTCTTGTTATAAACGATGTCTCAAATGACTAAAAAAGCACGATGTCTCAAATGACTTAAAAAGCACGATGTCTCAAAATTCTTAAAAAGCACGATGTCTCAAAAGTCTTAAAAAGCACGATGTCACAAAGGTCTTGAAAAACACGGTCTTAAGTGTCTCAAGTATCTTAAAAATCACGATGTCTCAAAAGTCTTAAAAAGCACGATGTCACAAAGGTCTTGAAAAACACGGTCTTAAGTGTCTCAAGTATCTTAAAAATCACGATGTCTCAAATGACGTAAAGAGCACGGTGTTCCAAATGTCGTAAAATGCAAGATGTATCAAATGTCTTAAAAGCTCGACGTCTAAAATGTCTTACAAAGACATTTGAGCGACAGTTGAGTGTTCGTAAAAGTCCTAGAATGGACGAGTTTTTAAATGTCTCACAAAGCGCGAGGTCACTAAAAAAAATCCAGGCAATCATATGTCAAAAAAGCCAGTTTGGTAAACTTTTTAAAACAGGTGAGTTTGGATTTAAAAAGGAACCAGACAATCACATGTCTCTGAGAGTGGGTAATCAAATTTGTTTAGATCCCCTTAATCAACAGTCGTGCAAAACCCACTTTACTATTTTCACTTGATATACTTTTAAAAGCCATGTATTTAGAAGCCAACATTGGCATGGCATTGACCTGGAGATAGGATGCTAGTATTGAACTGTATGGTAACTGCAAATTCTCTCCCAATTCTCCAGCAAATACTCCATTAATCTCATCATAACTTACTGATTGTCTGAGTTCATTCTCTTGTACTCTTCGGAACTCTCTTTTATCCTCCAACAGTTTTCTAAAGGTATAAAAAGATATTATTTTAACTTATATGACAGCTAAACGATTGATTTTTACAGGTACCACTAACATAATAAATTTTATTGCCTCTTTCACAAGACAGTGTCTATCAGGCATAGGGCATTAAGGGTTACAGAGTGAGGCTTTGTGACCTTTGCACTCTTTACACTATTTTTCATATACATTTTAAGATAAAATCGAGACATCAAGCATTGCTTCATACCTTTGCTCACACACAGCTTGTGCTGCAAGACAGCCTTCTGTCACTGCCCTTTCAATTTTACAGAGCATATCTGCATGACCTCCTACAAAATATATCACTGATTAGTACCTTTCTCAGTTGCTTGCCAATATTTCCATGCTTCAAACATACTAATGAACATTACTGATATTACCTATCCATCAAAAGGGGAATAGCAATTTAATTTGGCAGGCCATAACATTTCTTTTCTACAAGGTAACTAATTCACTTGCCTGTAATGATGTCTCCTGTAACTAGTCTCACAGGAGACATCGTGGGCTGAAAAATGCGACACTCCAACTCCATATCTTTCGTGTGATCAGACCTCCCACAAACTAGGGTAACATTAGAATAGAAAAAGAAAACACTAAGAGATTTCTGCATAGAAATGGCCTCAACCAACACGGCTTCATTAGCAAGAAGTAATGCCACTTGCCATTAGACCGATAGTTTTCACCAAAGGCTAATAATCATTCTGTTACTCAATCCATCCTCATTATCCATGCAATCAATTTCAGCCTCTTGTATCCACAAGAAAGAAAATCATATTCAATTACATATTCAGCCTCTTAATTTGCCTCCCAAAATCTACCCACTGACTGGTAATTTCACTTTAGCTCGACAAATATAACCTAGAAGAAGAAGTTTAAAATTAGCTACCTTCCACATCAAACTGAGATCCTACATAGGAGACCAGGACATAACACTTTTTGATGGTCTCAGTACTATCCATGAGTTGCCTACAAGAAGATTTAAACTTATTAGTCCTTATAACAAATAGAAAAATAATGTCCATGTATTTAGATTAATAATTGTATAACTGTATTCTGTATGTTAGGCCATGTTCTATGTGTTAATTTAAATCAAGTTATGAAATCAATCAATGTTTTTTTCCTCCCTTCTTCCTTCTACATGAGCCAAAGTATGGTCAGGAACATACTCACCTAAGCATACCTGCCGCCTTATCTGTTAGTTTAAAACGTATCAGGCACACGGGCTTCCCATCAAAATGAGCCTGCAGCTGCATCTGTGTGCAACACATTTAGAATCAAGTCAATATTACTGAATTGGGTTATCATCAAGAAGTTGAACTGAGGAGAATTGGAACTTAACAATATAGGATTAAAACAGAAAAATAAGAGTGCAATCTCAAAAATGTGATCTAACATGTTGATAGGAGGTTTTTGGTAGAAAGCGATGATCTGCTAGCTTTCTGTAAAGCCTTGTTTCCAATCAAAAGTGGTGTATAATGAGGAAAAAGGTTATATTTAATGATTATTACTTTCTTTGATTGAAGTAATGAGTAATGGACTTATTCCCCTAGCCTAAAGTCTTGGAACTACTGAGCATAGTTTTGACAGTCATTCATGCTGCAGCACTACAGAGTTCACCTTTAGTAAGCTTATTCCCTTGAAGTAAATTTTAAGTCAAACTAAAGTAAATGTGAGGAGATGTATACAAATTTATTTTAAGATATGCAAATATATATATTTGTATACAAATATATATATGTCAGAATGGCTCAAACTTGAAATCAGTTATTCAAGCCCAGTTTGCTGAGCATTAATGGTGAAACCCCTTAAATGTGTACTTCACTGAACACAGTATACCTGCAAAGCAGACAAGCAGATGATGGGAAGTCTTGGAGGGATTTTATGAACCTTCAAAAACTTGCGGAAAAGTGCCACATCATAGGCTGGTCCACTAGCAGGATCTGTATATTTTTAATCGACAATAGCATAATAAAACATCAGCAACACACATGGAAAATACATGGTACAGTCTACATACATTATTATTCATAATAAACATTTGGTCTCTCTAAAGAACTTATGTACTAACCAAGTTCTGCTAGTACTGTGGTGTCCTCCATCTCTTCTACTTCACCAGCTTCACAAACAAAAGAAAAGTTGGGATTACAGTATTCAAATGTAAAAAGATGCAAAACCTGATTAATGAGCTGATGCAGTTCAAAGGTGAGGACATAACCCACCCAGGCTTGTGTACATGACACAACATACATATACATGGCTTTTAAAGAACATTTGCTAATTGGAGATTTAAATCCATTTTATGAGCTTATGCTAAATGCCATCAGTTTGTTCTTTCCAATTTTTTTTCTTGTGACTTTTTAGTGTAGAACCAAATGAAAAAAAGGTTCCTGAAAGCTTACTAACTCAGATTCTATTTAAAAGGTGAAATCTGAAATCCCACCCACATTTGCAGTAAAAAAAAATGCTAATTAATACTAAAAATAACATGCAACTTCCCCCTTAACTTACTCATCTCAGGATATTATTAATTATGACTGGCTCACCTTCTAATACATGAGCAGTAGATGGCCCTCCAAAATGCACACATTCTACCACACCCATTGAAACCTTCTCCACTTTATCTGAAAAAAAATTAAAGTATGCATTTTTTATAAGAAACAGAATGTTTTTCATTACATTAATGACAAGATTAAATTTTCATCATGTACAAAATCTAGACCTTCCAAAGAAAGTAATAAAAGTCATTTTCTTCCACTTTTTAATGTTCCAACAAAGGACTATCAAGCACAAACTCCCACTGGTTCTTTGTGTTAAACTTTTAGAGAAAATTTTGTGCTAAGAAGAGGATCTTTGTGTACAAAACAAAAGACTGGAACATTTAATTGCTTTAATTATCAGGTCTCGTGTTTTGTCTAGTTTTTCAAAACAACACAGTAATGTGTATGCCATTCACTACTTGCCATAAAATTGTCTCGTAAAATGTTCCGCAGTATTGTGAGGATCTATAATGATAAAGAAAAGATGTTATAGGGCCATTTCAACACTTGAAAACTTTCTGATAATGAGTTACATTCATTGCAATTCATACCAGTGGATATGCCATTTCTAGGTGTTGATGAGGATTGAGGTTCCATCATCTCATCATCACTGCTAAGATACACTAGGAAATCAAAATTAAGAAAGTGAATAAGTTCTAAAAGAAAAGGCAGATCAGTAAGCAAGCAGTTATTATTCAAATAAGACCAACATTGATGAAATCTTACTGCCCCATACAAATTCACAGTCCTTACCATTCAGATCGTTCAGATTGAGGAGCTTATTAGAAGCTGTATATAGGGTTTTCCAAAGAACTGGACTCACCAGAGAATTAACAATACGTTTCACATATTGTTCACATGCATGTATTTCTCCTTTACTTCCCAGCCACAATGAAAAATGAAGTAAGGAAAAAAGTGTCCTCAATTCCCCCCTTACTAATTCAGCCCCCTGTTCATTAGTGCAAAAAATGCTCCCTTTGACATAATTTCATGGTTTACTTGTGTCTGAGTTCATGTTCCACTTCTGGTATTTGGAAATGCTCAAAGTTGAGAAAATATGTTTTCAACTAATTTTTTCCTGTCTCTCATGAAGCCTTACCCATAACTTAAACCAAATTTTCTACAAAAATTATTTTAATGTCAGATAATTATGCAAATCCCACACATAATTTGCCTGAAAAAAACCCTTAACATGTGATGGAATGTTCTCATTACCTGGACCATCGTTGTTTAGACGCTGAGGAGGTGGCGTTCGATTGGGAGTGTCTGTGAGAAAATAACAAAATCAAATGAGTTTTTCAATTTGTGGTAAAGAGTATCCACACGCTTTGGAAATAAGGCATATAACTAGGCTTTCATCATACCCATCAACAAGTTTGGAATGAAAAAGCTAAATCCTTACTATACACACAATTTTAGTGGTTTACAACATGGGATTTAGCAAAGGATACGTCATATTTACAATAGATCCGTGCAAGTTTTCAGATATTCTTTGTAGCGAAATTCAATTTAATTGAAATTGAATTTAATTTGTCACCAAGAGAACAACAGCATGTAATTCTACGAGATACCCAGAGTAACCGAGAGAATTTCACTTATGAAGTCCATCTTAGATTTGATAATCATTTCGCTGACTATTCTTAAAAGATTCTGTCTTCCTTAGTCTTAAATCTCACCCCGACGCTACCTAGTTGAGCAGAGTCGTAATTAGTAAAAGCGTACCAAGTTGGGAGATCGTGTCTTCGAATTCCTCTTCAACTATCATCTCTCCTTCAACTTCATTCGCTGGATCTGTTTTGAATGTAAACAAAATTAAAGCTACTACTTAAATGCATCGATTGGATCTATAGCTGTAAATATATTACAAAAGGCGAAGTAATTTGTTATTTTCTTTGAAGTAATGTAGAATTAGCAAAAAGAACACCATTCCCGGGTTGGAAAAGTCAAGACAACTCCACAGGAAATGTGGATAGGCCAATGTCACATCAAATAAATATGTAGCACAAGTCGAGAGACGCAAGCCATGATCGTGGCCCCTTGAAAACTAACGTACGAGTTCGTCACCAGTCTTTTTCACTTTAAAATATCTATTCTCGACATGTAACAGTCGACTCGGGTATTCCAAAAAGCCCACCTGGTATATTTACTTCTTTTCAACTAGATAAAGGAATCAGGTTATGACATACACCGTTTCAAATTGTCATCAAGAATTATATGTCTCAATGATACAGAAAAAGAGAGTTTTTTTGTTTTAAAACTCTTACTAAAGCACATTATCTTCGTGGTGTGTTTGTTCAGCTCTTCATTGCCATACCTCACAGAAGTGTCTATGATTCTAATATGGCCACATTGGGCTTCTCTAAATTCTAAAGCAAACAAGTTTTTGACCTTTTGGTATCGAAATATCATATCGAAACACTGTAGGAGTCCCACTCTTTCACACATTTTAGTCTAGAATACGTAATTACCTTGCTCTTCAGCCTGGTCATCTGTTCTGTCGTCATGCCTTGCGTCTGCTGAATTTTGATTAACTTGGTCTTGTCGATCTATACAAGGAAATCAAAATTGAACCTGTCACAGATTTACTCGTTATATAAAATTCAATCATACATCTATTCTTCTCTGCTATTTTTGCAGTTTTTCATTGTATACCTCACCGAGCAATTTGGAAGATAATTCCATTCGCCCAGGAATATTAGAATGCCACTGCGCGTATCTCTACATCTTACTTTAAAATCAAGTGAATCATCTATAGATCTTTTACATCTTGTCTAATTATTCTGCAAATGCAACTATTTCATTCATTTTAGTTTGGAATTTACCTTGCTCACCAGCTTGGTCGGCTACTCCGTCGTCTTCAGCTCCGTTTGTAGAATTCGTGCCTGCTTGTACGGGTTGGTCTTGCCGATTCAAACAAGGAAATCCCATGAAAAACAATCAAACATTGTCCTGAATACAAAGGCATCTCTGAGAGTTCTCTTTTTTGGCGTTTTGAGTCGACTAATGTTTAATTGAGAGCATTGTCCATGGAAGTAAGAGCAATGATATTTTCAAGATCAGGGCTATAAGTATGCACTTGCGTTGGAATTAGGCGACTGGCTGGTTCTTTTCTCAGAGAGTTCTGGATATTTAGTCATAATTGCAGGCTGCGATATCGTTTAGGCATATACATACCACGGTCATGAAAAGGAAAAAGAACACCACTAAATGAAACGGAACTGCTTTAATTCCTACCTATTGATGGCCGCATAAATACCCTACTTCTATTTCGGTAGACGTTTTTAAACGTGTCACCACAAATATCAGGCGCCGTGCCAACCCGTGTTAGAACATTTGTGGAGCCTAACGCTTTGTAAAACTGCAATCTGAAAAAAAAAAAATAGCTGGCACTCACTAAAAGTAACGATAAATGACGGTTGTCATAGAATTAGTATAATCGTCTTACCTTGAAATCTCTTCATCCGTGTTTAGCTGATGGAAATTATGTTTGAGCATATCAGCAATATGCGCGGTGGTCGAATTGTTACTGAACGTTATCTCTTTCACACGGCCACCCGACTCTAGTGATGCAAAGTCGGCCGCTCGCGGAACGCGCAACTGATCGGCCCAGCGTAGCAAGATGAAAGTGCGTTTCATAGTTCGCGCACGCCTGGCATTACCACTCGCCATGTTTATACTCCAGTGACTACTCTCGTAAGATTGAAGATATGGATAAATGATGTGCTGGTCAGTGCCACAGTAGATTTTGACACCTCCACCAGAAAAGGAGAGTGACACATATGTTACAAAAGGGCGTGGTTACTGAGAAAGCTTGCTAGAGAGATTTCTCACCTTCTGCGCCGAGGCATTGTTTTAAATGGCTTTGTATTAGGATGAAAAAATAAATAAATAAATAAATAAATAAAAAGAATCATTGGCGCGAAGCTTTGTGCGCTTTCCAAATACATAACTGGACCTTTATTAACTTGATGAAAGTGCATTTATGTCGTTTTTAGTCCACGTGCAATTAACTTGAAAATTGCCAGGGAAGCGGATAATGGGCGGAACAGACCCGCGTCAAATAAGATGGAAGGTGGTATATGCGATTGAAGTTTTAGATTGTCCAGCAGAACTTCTATCTGCAGTTCGGGTTTCGTTATGTATTGACTAAAATATGCGCATATCGGTATCAACAGACACTTGCTTGCTCCCATGGGTGGTTCATGTTTTGCACTTTAGTACCCGTCTGTTAATCAAAAAGAGCCAATAGATACCTAGGTAATTTAGTATTATCAACTGAGTTGATAACGTGAATTGGCCACCGTAAAGAGTTCAAAAGCTGACGTTTTGAGCGTTAGTCTTTCGTCAGAGCGATCAATCGTTAATCGTTTTGGACTCAGTTGATAACATTTAATTACCCTATTATACTTTCCCACCGACGCAGCACCTCTAGTGAGGAAACCGAGTTATGTATTCGACAATCGAGTTTTGTAAACTTTCTGTTCTTAGTTTGTTTTTTCTATTGATAACCTCTTTGACTTCGCCAGTTTTCAAGTTCAGAAAAATATGCTTAAATAATGTTGATGTAACAATTGTTTGATTAAGGTAGATCCTTTCAAACTTTTACGAGGATCATTCGCTTTGGCTTTGACGCGAGGGAATTGTGGTCAAAATTAATGCGAAAGATGCAAAGAATGTTTATGACAGAAACAATAAACTGAAAAAGAAAAAAAATCTCACTTCTTGTAACTTTAATAAGTGCCGCACACTGTAGAGTTGATGCCGCCTTTTACAGTTACAAAGCACTGTTAATTTTGCTCTCACCTTTTTCCCTTCTTCTTCTTATTAAAGCTTTCTGTGCCTTACGAAAGTTCAAGAGTTTGCAAAAAAACTGAGGGAATACGTATCACAACGAAAACATGTGCGTAATTGTCCACCACACCAACAAAAAGCTGTAATCCCATGGGTGAACTCTAGATGAGGGCTTCACTTGTATGTGTAATTCCTTTTGCGGTGGAGAAAAAAAATCCCAAATCATTTTATTAAGAGCCAAATTTCAAGTTACTGGAAAAAAAAATTTAACAACAAGACATGGATCTCCTTCAAGTTAGTAATCTTGCTAACGGTCCGACTATCGAACTGATCCAGTGGCTACAACTTGAATATCTGATCGCAAACCCGCTGAGATGCTTACCGTGCAACCAGCCCATGGAACTGAATGAACGCAATTACGACCATGTTGATGGCTACATTTGGTACGCACCTCTTGTGTTTGTTTTAACTTGTGAAGTGGACCAGTCTACACAATTAATCTAAAGACCGTTAGGTTGTAAATTTCAAACATTTTCCAAATTCAATCGTACGCGGCTCTACCCACACAGTAGCGTTGAGTCCGCCTATCTCTACTTCTGAGGCATCGTAAAATGGAGAAATATAAAGTCATAAAGCAAGTGTACAATGAAAAATTCCAGGTCGTTACTATGAGAAACAGCAGATTGTTGCATTCGTCAGAATTAACGGCTTAAGTAGTTGTGACAACACTCTCTCGTGCTTACACACCTTTCTTGCTTCTATTCCTTTCTTTAGGCGTTGTGCAACTTGTAGACGGAAAAGATCTCTACGCACTGGAAGCTTTTTTAGAGAGTTTCCCAGAATTCCTCTTGGAAAACTCGTCGTCCTTATGTACCTTTGGAGCCATCGTGAACTGCGCTCTACGGTTGCGAGGATGCTGTCTTTGACCAGAAACACCGTTGGAAATGTATACGCCGTCATGAGGCATTATTGCGGCAGAGACCTCGAAGATCAACCAGTTACTCCGTTTGGAGGACGCGTTTTCGTTGTTAAGAGCGACGAAAGCCAGTTCAGACACAAGTCCAAGGTGCGTGTTTTGTTTTCGATGAATACAGAAATACACCCCCAGTAGAAACTTTAAACAATGTTGATGAAGCCCGATAACCTTGTTAGGGGCTAGGTTGTCCAGGAAACTATACCTATGACAAATTAAGTAACTAAAAGGTGGGGTAAGGTAAGGTAACGCCTTTATCTGAAAAGGGTAAACACGTGACAGTTATAATAAAACCGATAAACTTGTGGCCCTCTATAAAATACAAAATCAAAATTAATATTAAAATAATTCTTCATCGTCATTATAGAAAGATAAAAATTATTACTAGACAAAATTTGTGAAGCAAGCAAAAATGGTGTTTAAAAACTATCTAGACTCTTATTTAGCCAATTAGAAATCTTAACTATTTAAAATCTATTAAGTATCTAAAACAAGTTATTTTGAAAAAATAACAAGTTATACGTGCCTCGATACAAAATAGAATCCAGTTAATAAGTATGAGTAATTATAAGGGACGGACCATTATTTTTCTGGAGGGGGTGTATGAGAAATGTTCTTCCGCAAACACTTTTTTTTAAACATATACGTCTCCGCAAACATATTTTTTAAACATATACGTCTCTGCAAATATTTTTTTAAAAATATACGTCTCCGCTCCGCAAACATTTTTTTTCCAACATCATCTTCGTGCAAACAATTTTTTTCCATTTTTTAACTGCCACAGTAGAATCTCATTTCTTCAAGAAATATTTAGCTATTTTCAGATTTGTTATTTGCTTAAAACAGAGTGACCACTTTTTAGTGCCCAAAGTGTGTCAATTTTTATTCTAATGCCTCAATTTGTTATTTTGTTTTTCATTTCAGTTTTAGTAGAAATAATTTTTAATGTCTTACCTTACTTCTCTCCAAACATTTTTTTTAACCCTATCACGTTTACAAACAATTTATTTTCTCTTTTCAGACCCTGAAAACAATTTTTTTTAACATTTCTCATGATCATACCTGCCCTTCAGAAAAAAAATGGTCCGTATGCTGGTATAGAATAACCGTTCAAAATTACAACGCTGCGTTTTTGAATTAGAAAGAAATGAATAAAAAGATTCTTCACATTCTACACATTTTACCTTTCGTAAAATGATCTTTGAGAAGGAGAAAAGCAACGGCGGAAAAAAGACAGCTCAAAAGTTTTACCTTTTCATCTTAATCATTTGACATGAAAAAAAAAAGCCTGGAAACAAATGCTGTTCCAGAAAGTTTTACCAACGGTTTTTGTACGATAGTTTATAAAAGAAATATAACCCTTTCCGGCTTGCTGGTATGTCGCCTGATAAAGTTCCTGTCTGAGGTATTGTCCTCAAAATTGTCACATTCGCCCTCGAAGCTTCGCTTTTCGGTCAAATTTTTCATTTTTCGAACACTCTTTCAGCCAAGGACATTGTCAGTCCACATACCCGCGGCCTGATGGGATTTATTCACTAAATATGTAAATATACATATGTTTGTATCTGACTCTTTTTACAGTATCAAAGAGGGCGTCGTGCAGGTAACGGACCTTGTTGGGTATTTGGCGTTATATCCACCGAGCACATACCCTGCAGGGGATATTTTCAAGTAGTGCAACGAAGAGATCGGGCAACTCTGTGCCAAATCCTACAGAGAGTACTCCTACCTGGCTCCGAGGTCCACACTGACGATTGGGCCGCCTACAGAAACTTGCATCGCCACGTTCCCAACGTGACGGTGCATAGAAGCGTGGTCCACCAAGACAACTTCGTTGATCCCCTGACTGGAGTCCACACTCAGGAGGCAGAGTCAGCTTGGGCACGGCTAAAATACCACATAAAGAGAGAAAAGGGAGTTAGAAGAGAGGACATCCCCGCTTTCCTCCATGAGCAGATGTGGCGAGATTGGAGAGGAGGAGCAGACGTGTTCCGCAGTCTTAGAGTTTTAATATCTAAATATCACCCACTGTAACAAAACGTGCATTTGCGTGTGCCAATGATGGTAAACATTGCGCTAATTTTGTCTTTTTCTCGTTCAAAGTTCTATTTTGTAACCCGTCAGATACTAAATTAGTTTGTAAACTTGCGGAGACGATAATTTTCCTCTCTAACATCATTAAACATAAATCGCTTCTCCAAATTCGGGTGTGACGATTTATTGTACCAACCAATTACCTCATATCTGTCTACGTTTCAGAGAGCGAGTTTCAGCAATGAATCTCTATATGTCAATAATGTAATGTTTCTTGAAACTTTGACGAAAAAACATTACACGACGGACCAAGTACAAATGACTGGTAGAATGTGTGGGTCAGCGAAGTCGCTTTGAGTTTCTTGCATATAGATTTAACAAAAGGGAGACTTCTCAGAAACTTGCAAGGAAAAAAATTATGACAGCCTGTTGTGAAGTATGCGAGCTTTTTGGACTTCAATTTCAAGGAAACATATTTGAAAGTGCGACGGCTCTCTTCCATCAAAAAGTGACTTTTTTGAAAATTGCGAAACAATTTTGAGCTACTCATATTGAAAAAAAAAATTTTTTGAGGACCGAAGATTCAATTTCGCGAAATCTTTTGTTGCCTTAAATGCTCCCTGGCATGCTCCTAGTCCTCCAATAGAACGCCTCTCAAGCGAGCGCTCCTTTCGACGTGGACGAGTTTAATAGACTCATAAACTCTTTCGTGAAAAGCTTATTGTCTTAGGGTATAGAGGCGAAACGTTTGAAAAGAAAGCTTATTTTAAAGTTACATTCACAATGAAACAACAACAACATACTCAAGCACGTCGCCTGAACAGCATTATTTCCGTTGAGTCGACCTCAGCGATATTTCAAAGGAATTTTTACGTGAAATTCGGCAGGTACCGCGACCTTTCCCATACATGGTTGTTTCAGGAGGTTGTTCCTTGACCGTAAATCAACTTAACGTATGTGTTTAATTTTTTCATGTTACATTTCTATTCTATTTTTTTAATTTTACATTACTTGTCCGTTGGGTCGATGGCCAAGGTCTCTGACCAGTGTGGCCACTCCCTATGAGGTCACTGCGCCGCAACAACTCAACACGGACTTGTTTAAAGTCCTGCCTGCATTTTTCTTTTCTCTTTCGTTTTTTTGTTTTTGTTTGTTTGTTTGTTTTGTGATACGCGAAGAAATAATTGTAACCTAATGCATGTATTAGATCTTTCCCTATCTCTCTTCTTTGTATCATTGGCATGACTAACGATGTCGCTCGTGGTTGAAATCACCATCCAATCACAGCGTTCAAAATAAAAAGGCGCGAAACGCCCTGTTCACGAATTTGCAGGCGGCAAGTAGGACCAATAAGCTGAGAGCGATCAGCGGCGATCTTGTAGAAGAACGAAATGTGAACATAAAATCTGTCACTTAAAATGTTGAAAAAAAAAAGTCAGCGTTAGCAATCGTTTCTCACATCTATATTTTTGCTCCATATTGAAACAAATTATTCCCTTCCTTTCCTATGGCTTCCCCTTCGACAAAGTTGCGCGTGAGTAAAAGTGGTGACCTTAAATTAAACGTGCACAAGCAAAGGTAATCACGGAATATCACGAAAAAGAAATTGTCGTGATCTTTAACAAAATTCTCACAGTTAGCAATAATAGGGAAAAAAACAGGCTAACAGGCGTCCGGATCTAGCGAAATGTTGTGAGGACATTCACCAAGGTTTGGCCGACTTTCACACATTGGGTGTTAGTACTCGTGTGGTCTTTAAGTCGCGATCGCTTTCTTTTTTTCTAACAAAAATGCCTTCATTCGTACTAAAATGCCCTATTCATTAAACCATTTCCGGTGTTTTGATTAGGCATCCATGGAAAGGAGACCTGTTGCATTGTCATTCAGCGTAGGCAGAACCTCAGAACAGATTATTAAGTGTGCGCTCCGTAAGTCAAGGTTCAATCAGAAAATCAAGCATGTCGTCTTCACAAGACTATTTTGATTTTATCGACCTTACCGGTTTCCCACAGGAATTTTTATGTGAGATTTGGTATGTATCGCGAACTTTTCAAGTCATGGTTGTCTCATGGTTATTCCTAATTTATTTTTATTCATGTTGCAGTACTTGTCCAATGGTCGATGCTAAAATATGTCACCCGTGTGGTCATTCTGTTTGCGGTCACTGCGCCGAACGAATGGTGGAAAATGGGGCACGTAACTGCCATATGTGCAGGCAGCCAAGAATAAGTTTCTGTAGAAACTTGTTTGCGGCTAAAATGATGCAAGGCATGACAGCCAAGTGCCTGAGTTGTGAGAGGGATGTGCCCCTCGAGGATATCAGGCAGCATGTTATCCACGACTGCCAAGAAATCGAGCAGCACTGTGGCTTGTGCTCAGCCAAGTTTAAGCGGGGAGATGCGTTACAGCACAAGTCAGTCTGCCCAGAAGAAGAGATATGGTGTGCCTGTGGGCAACAACTCCTCCGTAAAGAGAGACCTCTACACTTGAAAGCGGATTGTGATTATGTCGACGTGTCCTGCCCTCTGGGGTGTACTTCCACCATGAAAAGGTCAGATAGTAATGCTCAATGTAATAAATGTTCAAAACGGGTCAAAGTTTTTTCGTAAAGCTTTACTAGTTGAACAAGGTAACAGATAAACTGGTCAAGCGATCAAACTTGAGCTTAAAAATTCTGAGCACTACAGGAGATACCAAGGCTCTAACGCTCTTCAGTGATGGTTCGGACAAATTATTTCGACAGATGGACAGGATTCATACTTTGCAAACTTTTGCGAGAATCTGTTGATCTTCTTGTAGAATACTGTTGTCGAGTCCATTTTCAAGTGTGACCCTAGTTTTGCAATCGGAACAAGATTGTAATTTTCATCTGAGCACGATAACTTTGGACTAACGCAATAGTTTTGAGACATTTGCACAAACTGATTTTGAGAAATTCGCACTTAAGTCTTGACGGATGACGCCTATAATATCATTGGCAATTTCATTTTTTATTATAGTTTTTTTGGCATGTTGAAAGTCTTCACGGCCAGGTGATTCTGGTACTTGGTCTCGTCATTTCCATTTCATTTACATAAATTTATCAGTAGTGAGCCTCGCTCGTGCAAAATGTTTCTCCTGAAAGTTCGCGCTTTGTCATTGTCATGGATGTTCTGCAGAACATACTTCAGAGCTTTTGCCAAGTGCGACGTATGCCTCACTGAATTTCATTTAAAACTCGACGCGCACGTTTCAGGCGTTCAATCCGTTGGGCTGAACGCAAAACAATTTAGGGTTTTAGAGGGGCTGAATGAGGAACACTTTTAAAACCTTTTTTCATTTAAAATCTTTTCGATCATGTAACAATTAGCTTTTTTCTTCCGGTAGTGGTTTTGGGTGTCAATTAAACGCCACGTCAACGAATTACACAAAACAACCATGATATCGGCATATTTATAACTTCGCCTCTATCGTGAATGTCAACTGTGGCTTACTTACTTGCTCCTGTGTTTCAAACTCGACAAAGCGACGAGTACAGCGGTAATTATTTTCATTCTAAAATTTGTAACTAACTAAACGTGATACGCTTGACAGGAAGATCGATCTGCCACATCTTCTCTACGTGCGTTTCTCATTGAATTTTGGTTGAAAGCAACCCTCAGTTATAAAATGTCTGCCAGATGTCCGTTTGCCGGTCTAGTTACAATAGCTTTTTTTAATTAAGTGTTTCTTTCTTTAGTTTTTAACGAGATTCTGTACGGTCGAAATTAATTAGTATGGGGTTGGCTGACTCTAACTGAAATTCTCTCCTTTCAAACGCAGATATTTGATTCCAGCCCACATGGCTACATGTGGAAAAGCAATGAACGCGTGCCAGGTAGCTGGCTGTCACACTTATCTTCGCAGGGAAGAAATTGCGGCACATGACAGCTGCTCCACTTCCCGCCATCTCGTTCTAATGGAGCAGGAAAGGTCAAGAACTTTGTGGGAAGTAGTCATGGTAAGTTTAGATGCTTTTTATTAATTCTAACCCAAACCGTCAAACCCGGACTCAACAATGGAGTTTTATTAAGCACAATTACGACGCTTTGATTTGTTTTCCGGATGTAACCTTATTGAATTTATTTCCTTCGCAGAATCGTCTCCTTGTCGTACCAATTAGAGGGGAAGAAAAAGCAATATTCACCTGGAGGATTCCGGACATGCACGGCTCATTGGGGTCACCAATTTTCTCAAAGTTTAATAGAAAATGGAAATTGCTATTGGACAAGGACAGGAAGAATCTTCAGGTCCACTTCGTCCAAGGGGTGGATCCCATTTCACTGCTAGCAAGGTAACTGTTTTGAATTAGAATTTTACAATTGGGGAAATATGTGGATTTGGATGAAGATCGAAAGTGAAAACATGAAATAAATTTTTCCTTCCAAAATTTACAGAGTGCTAAGTGAAACGGAATAATCTCCTGTGTAAACCGTGTAACCATCCTCGAATAGGCACTACAATGAAATGTATTCCTAACTTGTCAGATGGCTGAAAAATAATTATTTTACTCAGTACAAGATAAAGTGAAACTTGAAAATTAGGTTAAAGCGCCTAAGAACCGAGTCATGGAATGTCTTGAAAACCGTGTGATAAAATCTCTAACAACCAAGGTTTCTAATGTTTCGGTGAACCGGGATATCCAATTGCTTACAAACAAAGCTTTGAACTACGAAAAACCGAAAAAAAAGAAAAAAACCCGAACTAAAAGAGATCATAAAAAGCTGACCCATGGCTCATAAAACCTTTTAGGAGAAACTTGGTTATGTTGTGTCTTGGAAACTAGTTAATCGCAATACCCTAAAAAAATCCTAGGTCACTGGATGCCTCATAACGCATAGCGGTACAGTTGTTCAACGTTCCAAAAAGTAATGAATTAAAGTAAATATTGCTTTCTTTCTTCAACAGCTTCGCTGTCGTTACTGCTGAACAGAAAATCGAGGCTTATATGGAGATTGCTCCCTGGAGGATTCATCTTAAAGAGGGCGACCACTTTGTTGTTTCCTTGACCGGACGAAAATCGGTGGAGGCAATCACCATAAAAATGGAAATAGTGAAGCCACATGTCGGTAATAGGCGTTAATTAAGGCAGTTGCGGGAACCGGCATTATTCTACTTTTTGCTATTCGCTTGATTATACTTGTAAATAAAAAAAAACCAATAATGTTGCTGTTTATTCACGGGGCCAAATCTTTTGTACATTTATGTTTTGTTCTAGTAATTCATCAATAAATTTTGATGAACATGTTACTTTTGCCTTTGAGTGATTAATCAGTTTGAGTTATTTTAGCCTGTTTCAGGCTCTAACTCACTGGGCGGGCGAGCGATGAACTACTGTTGCGGGTGCATGAACCCGCAATTTCGTTCTTTTGCTCATTTCCATTAACCGAGAGCCTTGCAGAGGTTAGAGTTATTTAGCTCCCTCTCGCTTTGACTAAAGAGCTTTTTGTGTTTTATCGCCACCCATGAACTGTTGCAATCTTAATTCCAACGACAATCTTTCAGCTGTTCTGTCCCTGCAACTTACATCCAGAACCCTTTACATTTGGCATTTTAAGAGTAATTCAAACTCGTGCATCTGAAGGACTTTTTGTAGTCGTGCATTCAACCAGACGCTTCTCAAATCATGCATGTTACGAACAGTCTACGGTCGTGCACTTTAGAGCACTAAACTGTCGCATTTTACGAACGCTTAATGGTCCCATTTTTGAGAACACTTCACGGTCGCATTTTACAAAAACATAACGGGTGCACTTTTGGCAAATTTTAAGAAAACTTTACAGTCACATTTTACGAATTCTAATCAATCGCATTTCATAAACACTGAACGGGCGCATTTTACGAACACTCAACTAGCAAATTTTACGAACACTTAATGGGCACATTTTACGAACACGTAATAGTCGCAAATTAACAACATACGAAATTTTAACGGGCGCTTTTTATGAACAATCAACAGTTGCATTTTAATCGCTTTTTACTAACATTTAAAAATCACTTTTTACGAACATTTAAAGATCGCTTTTCACGAAAATTTAACAGACGCATTTAACAGATAAGACCCAGTTAACAGTCACATTTTACGAACATTTCACAGCTGCATTTTACGAACATTTAACGGTCGTATTTTTACGAACATTTAACACCAACATTTTACGAACATTTAGTCGCATTTTACGAACATTTAACGTATTTTTACGAACATTTAAGAGTCGCATTTTACGAACATTTAACGGTCGTATTTTACGAACATTTAGTCGCATTTTACAAACATTTAACGTATTTTTACGAACATTTAAGAGTCGCATTTTACGAACATTTAACGGTCGCATTTTATGAACATTTAAGAGTCGCATTTTACGAACATTTAAGAGTCGCATTTTACGAACATTTAAGAGTCGCATTTACGAACATTTCACAGCTGCATTTTACGAACATTTAACGGTCGTATTTTTACGAACATTTAAGAGTCGCATTTTACGAACTTTTAACCGTCGCATTTAGCAAATATATAACGGGCGTATTTTTACGAACATTTAACACCAACATTTTACGAACATTTAGTCGCATTTTACGAACATTTAACGTATTTTTACGAACATTTAAGAGTCGCATTTTACGAACATTTAACGGTCGTATTTTACGAACATTTAGTCGCATTTTACAAACATTTAAGAGTCGCATTTTACGAACATTTAAGAGTCGCATTTTACGAACATTTAACGGTCGCATTTTACGAACATTTAGTCGCATTTTACGAGCATTTAACGTATTTTTACGAACATTTAACAGTCGCATTTTACGAGCATTTAACAGTCGCATTTTACGAACATTAAACAGCCGCATTTTACGAACATTTAACAGTCGCATTTTACGAACTTTTAACGGGTGCTTTTTACAAACTTAAAGGTCGTACATTTTAAAAACATTTATTACATAAGGCTATTCATTTGACCTTAATTACATAAGGGTTGTTTACTAGTACTGTTTTATATAAGCTGTTTTGTCGTAAATTTAAATGGCTCTGTTACATAGCGCCTTCGGCCCAGATACTGATATTGATCCAACTGTCAACAGTTTCGTCCCTCGTGAAAAAGTGTTTTCGAGATCGATAGTAACAATTGATAAACACAAGAACTGAGAGATAATTATTATGAGGTTTGAAATGTAACGAGAGAGACTAAGAAAAGATCTTTCCTACAAGCTCAAGAGAAATATCAAGCAGCTTTCCTAAAAGATCTTCAATTGCTCACATGCCTCACTCCTTGCAAGTCAGAGATCCCATGAGTGACCAAGACTGAATTTCTACTTACAATATCAATACAATATCAACCAGAAAAGAATAAAGAAAAATATAAATTTGCAGATAATTAGCTGATCCAATACATAATTCTCTGAACTAACATCATAACAATTGTATGGTTGACAGTATGGAGAATTACAAATTTGATCTGGGAGTTAAAGGGTTAGGACGTAAGTGCCCTTTTTTCTACCTGTCCAAGATGATCAACTCCCATCTTCTTTGCAGCATAATTGTCGTAAATTTCATCCACAACCTGGATTTCCGCATAGTGATTCCCCGCTCCAAGAGTGCCAAGCTAATCAGTGGAGAAGATAAGCCATAACAGCTATCCTTCGTCAGCTTTAGGGTTTCTAATGCTGACAAAGGGTTAACGTTCGAAACGTCAGCTTTAGGAACTCTTAACGGTGGCTAATTTACACATCAATTCAGTTCATAAATCATCTTATCCTGCTATACCCCCTAACGATACAGCACCGCAAATTCCCTAAAAACTTACCATTTTACTTAACTCAAGACCTACTTAGAGCTTGAAGTAATCTGTACGTTTGAGAACAATTTTGGTCGAAAGGCGAAAGTGATCTGGACGCCACTGGCTACTAACACTGTACAGTCATGGATGGAAACTCGTGCCACTTTCTCGCAAGATCAGACCAGAGCGTGGAATTGCGCCTAATACAGGCGCCAATGCGACTAAATTTTTTATATGGTTGTCCACTTCTCACTTGTATGAGTACTTCTCATGATTATCAACAATAAGAACTTCTTTAAAATCAGATTTAGATGGGAAACTTCTTTTAAAGTAATCATACAATGAAAAAATACATTTCAAGAACAACAAGTTGTCAAAATTTTGTGATCAGTGCCACAAGGACTTGAACAATTTTTAAATAATATGCATGTTTTATGGCCAATTGAAAGCCATGCAAAGAAATGGCTTGTGTTTGTCATCACCATCTTGCATAACAAGTAAATATAAAATGACCAATTCAGAACAAACTCAAAGAATAGCATATAAGGTATTTCATTGCTACTTTGGTCTTGCTACACTAGCTTGTAATTTTGATCAATCATTAATAAATCTGTTCACCAATTCATTTATGAAGTAGAATTTTTTTTAACTTTACCAGGAGAAACAACTGCTTCCGGAAGAGACATGTCAAAGGCTGCCATATTCCCTACAAAAAGAGAAAAAAAAGAAATAAAAGAAATAGAGTCCTGCTCACAGGTGAGTTTCCAAATTACTTCTTTTTTGTGAGAGACAAGCAGTCCCCTTCACTTTTGGCACCTTGTCTCATAAGAGTCACATAAATGTTATGACTTAGAATTCTGTTAATAAAAAGAAAGATTACTCCATCTCAAGGAATTGTAATCATAATTTTTAAATCAGTTTTTAACTACTTTGTCAGAGAATTGCAAAATCCCTTCCAATCAAGGGTAATTACCGTAGCAAATAAGAACAAAGATGAGACTATGAACTATGAACATGCAACCAACTTTAAGAATGAGAGAGCAAGAATGACTTAATTTTGATTGCTTTCAGTATTGCCTCTGAATGTTCGAAGCATACTGTTACTTTTCTAGAACAACCACTGAGCAATTAGCCTATATTAAAAAATGAAATCCAATTTAAACCTGAGTTTTATTTTACAATCAATTGGACATTACATTTTATTTATTACAGATGTGTGAGTTGTAACTTACCAATAGCAAACCCATAGCCAGAATGAACATCTGGTAGTCCAACTGATCTCTGAGGGCCAAGTAAAAAATTTGAGTAAACATTTCAGAATAGAAATGGAGATGCATAGCCTTTTTTTATTACTGTTGTTTGGTGGTATTGCTTTGGCATGTTGTCAAAATTACAGATTTTTCCATTAAAAAAAAAAGATGATAAAAAAAGCTCTGCCTGGGGGTATATTGTCATTCATATAGTCCTATTGACGAGATGACAAGTTCTTTCAGAGATGATAAATCCATCTAAAGATGAATGATATTGTTTCTGAAAGTACTTTTTTCAGGACTTCTTTCGCCTGGAAAAAATATGTGCATTTTCCCTGAGAAGGATATTAGGATACTAGTATTCGACTCATATAATTTCAGAATTTTCTAAAAGTATTGAGAAGGAAATAAAATTTTACCACACAGAAAGTTCAAAAAACCAAAATTCTGAAATAATGGGATAACTGGATGTGACTGGATTACTGGATGCTCTATTTGGCACCACTTTGAGTGAAATCTTTATGTGAAAATACTATGGAAACACAAACTGTATAACAAGAAACTCTTCAGTCATCTCCACTTTATACTTTCTCTGCTTCCCAAGAGTACAGGGTCAGTTTGTTAAAAGCTGAGTTTAGACAACTAACAGTCAGTGTGAAATCTGATTTCATATCTGAAAGTTTTCAAATAAAATTCAGTATGTACAATTATTTTAGTCTGCAATTTGACGATGGATGCTCTAAAGAAATTATAGCAAATTATTCTAAAAAGGCTTTTAAACAAAGGATTGAACACACCCTGATTAAAATTAATTTTAACCCACTGGGTCCAGGGTTGAACAAGTTTCAATTACACTAAGTTATAATTTCAACAAGAAAAAGTTATGATCATTCTTACACCAACAATTCCAGGCAAAGCTGCAACATTTGCAATCTGCTTTACACCAGGAAGGAAACCACCAATACCTGGAGAGCAATTTAATTTAACTGTATAAAAGGAATAAGACAAATGCAGCAAATACAACAGTATTATATTCCAAATGTTCAGAGTACTGTACCTTGAGTTCCAGCCCAGTTCTTCAGCTCATCAAACATTAGCTTTTCCAGCAACTCATTTATATAGAAGATACCTTCAACCTTTAAAGAAAAAGAAAAAGAAAATAATAGTGTGAACTTAGGAGTCGAATAGCTGCAATGCACAGCTCAAGTCTTGTATCTGAAAGAGCGTGTAAAAATTTGTCCATGGTACTAATTGACTAGAACATTCTTGCAACAATTTACAGAAAAACGCCACAGTCTGCAACTTGGGGAAATGGAGATGGATAATGGATACAATTTGGTCAACCCTGTATTAAGTCGTCACCCACGGGAATAAGGCGTTCAATACAGTGCAATTGCTTAAATACGGTGCCACCTAAGACAGGTTTGACTGTAGTTCGTGAATTGACTGATTGAAACAAAAAAAAAAAGAGGAAACAGTCCTGACATAAGAGACGTGGAGGGGGGCAGGGGCTAGGATTTGATCATAACGTGGGCTGAAAAGGTGTGTAAGGGGGGGGGGGTTGAACAAAATCTAGTTGAGCAGGTAATTTAGTGTTAACAACTGGGTTGAAAACGTAAATTAGCCACCGTAAAGGGTAAAAAAGCTGACGTTTCGAGCGTTAGCCCTTTGTCAGAGCGATTCTGACGAAGGGCTAACGCTCGACACGTCAGCTTTTTTACCCTTTACGGTGGCTAATTTACGCTTTCAACCCAGTTGTTAACACTAAATTACCTGCTATACTCTCCCACCGACGCAGCACCACAGTTTCTTTAGAAACTTACCCCTTTATTCATTTGTCATTTATTTGCTGCGACCACTAACTCTTGCCTTAGAATTTTTCTATCTACAGATCTCACAGCTACGGACCATGCCAAGCTTGAAGAAACTTACCAAGGAGCTACGCCAGGAAATCGTAAGTTATCTTTTTCCTTTCCCCCCTATTAGTAAAGATCTAGCATTCCGTTTAGCCGTTCTCATTTTCGCCAAAACTAGGTTTTGTAGTCACATCCATTTCATCGGCCGTTGCCTTCATTCCAAAGTTATTCCTAAGGGTTTTCGCTCCAATTTTCACACATCTTCTTTTTCTCATTCGAATCAATATCGTCACCAAATTCAGTGCGCCCAAAATTCTTTTTCACGTAATATTATGAGAATCACAATCAGAGCTATGTGCCAAAAACGTAACAAACTCACCGAACAAATTCTACATTGCCGCTCTGAACTTTCCAAAATCTGTCCAGCTGTTTTAGTACAATCCATTCGTGCCAAAATTCAGGATGCCAATTCTAAACTTTTTAAACATTTGCACCAAATTAATGCCCAAAAACTCGACCAACTTATTGGCCCTCAAGTTACTAACGACTCATCGCCTGAAAACCTCAAAACTGTAGTTACCATTCCAGAAAATTTACTACTTTCCGATTCAGAAAAATCAGTTCTCAGCAAAGGCTTAAATTTTGTTCCCATATCACAAAAAACCGATGAATTTTCAGTTAAGCAAGACGTTGAAAAATTCCTTCGCCGCGTTCAGTTGAAAGCCTTTTTTCATGACAAAGAGGATGATTCTAACACCTCGAACAAAGATACTTTCGAAACACTCCAGATTCGAAAGTCTAAATGGACTCCCCCAGAGGGCCAGTTCTCATCTTTAGATTTTTTCCTCAAAAAGTGTCGCCACGATATCAACAAACTTAAATTCAATCGTAACACCAAATTTTCCAATCTTTCTTCGAAAGAGTGGTCGGCACTAAGAAGTCTAAAAAAACGCAAAGACATTGTCACTAAGGCGGCCGACAAAGGCGGTGCAGTTGTTGTTTGGCGGGCCGACCTCTATCAAAAAGAAGCTTTGCGGCAACTTTCTGACACCTCCTTTTATGCTAAAGTCGACAAAGATCTCACTTTAATTAACCAAAACATTGTCAAAAATACCATTAACGATCTTATAGCTAAACAAGAATTGCCGGCCACTGCTAAAAATCTTATCATTACCACTCCTAGAACTTCTTGTATTTACTTTTTACCTAAAATCCACAAACCTAACAACCCAGGTCGACCCATCGTTTCTGCCTGCAGTTGTCCCACTGAACTTATTTCCAGCTATTTAGACAAAATTATGGCACCTATCGTCAAAACTCTACCGTCTTACATTAAGGACAGCCAACACGCACTTGAAATTTTTCGTGACTTTAGTTTCCTCGACCAAAACAAACTTATTTTCACCATGGATATAACATATCTTTACACTGTCATTCCCAATGACGAAGGCCTCCGGGCCCTCAAACATTTTTTCGATCAACGCACTGTTAAGGAACCTAGCTCTGAAACACTACTCCGTCTGGCCGAACTAGTACTCACACTCAATTGCTTTTCATTCGGTGGTAACTACTACAAACAAACTAATGGCGTGGCCATGGGTACTAAAATGGGACCCAGCTACCCCAATCTTTTTGTAGGTTTTATCGAACATCAATTTTTTAGCCAATACCACGGCCCAAAACCTCAACTCTACGGCCGCTACATTGACAATTGCATCGGCGCTACCTCCTCTACCAAAGAGGAGCTCACTCAATTTATAACCGCCGTCAATTCCTTTCATCCGGCTCTTAAATATACCTGGGAAATTTCCGACACTTCTTTGGCTTTTCTAGACATCAAAATTTCAATTGAAGGCAACGGCTTATGTACTAGTGTTTACTACAAACCTACAGATTCACATAGTTACTTGTTGTATTCATCCTCACATCCATCACACGTCAAGAACTCCATACCTTTTTCACAGTTTCTCAGACTTCGTCGTTTATGTAGTGACGACTCTGATTTTTCCGAAAAATCAGAGACAATGTGCCAGTTTTTCGATAAACGCGGCTATCCTGTTTCTGTCGTTCAAGCGGGCTACCACCGTGCCCAACAAATCGATCGTCAGGCAGCACTACAAACCGCCGAGAAGGAGAACACTGACCGCATTCCATTTACTCTTACATTTCACCCTCACAACCACGCAGTTAAATCTATCATTCTTAAAAATTTTAAATTACTCCAAAACGATTCAGAGACTGGCACTATCTTTTCGCAACCCCCACTTATTTCATTCAAACGTGACAAAAACATAGGCAACTTTTTAGTCAGGAGTTCATTTCAAAGCTATGACCAATCTGGAACTTTTAAATGCGCTCGCTCACGATGCAAAACTTGTCCTTTCATTCATAACGTAGAGAAAATATCGGGACCCAAAAGATCCATTAAGATCATTGATCACTTTACGTGTACCTCCGCCAATGTTATTTACTGCATAACTTGCACTTATTGCAATAAGTTATACATCGGCGAGACAGGAAGACGACTGGGTGACCGATTCCGAGAACACCTTCGCGATGTGGAAAGAAAGGACAAGGACGCATCCAAGCCAGTCGCTAGACACTTTAATCTTCCTTATCATTCTAAACAGCATATGGCAGTTTGCGGCCTTTCCTTACATCTAGGCAGTTCGGAAAGCCGTAAAACACTAGAACAAAAATTTATATTCCAAATCGGCACCCTTAATCCCCACGGAATCAACGAGCGCTTTTCATTCACCTAATTTATTCCTGTTTTCTCGTCACCATATTCCCACCAATGGCGTAGCTCCACTTTCTACATATAAATCCACACACAACCCACAATTCCTCTAATCGCTCTGACGAAGGGCTAACGCTCGAAACGTCAGCTTTTTTACCCTTTACGGTGGCTAATTTACGTTTTCAACCCAGTTGTTAACACTAAATTACCTGCTATACTCTCCCACCGACGCAGCACCACAGTTTCTTCAGAAACTTACCCCTTTAAAAATCTAGTTGAACCAATTTTCGTCGTGACAAAACCTATTTCAAAGAAGGAAATTACTTTGACGGATATGGCAGGTGTAAGGGGATTTATTTTAGATGAACATGGCCTAATATGAACATTCTCACGTATTACATCGTAGGACGTGTATTTTGATGCGCACGCTACTCAGCTGGAGTTGGGCCTCCGATCCGATGTTTGGCTCGCGTTCACTTACCTTCATGTTTGGGACAAAGCCTTTCTTAATAAGGAACGAGTTTTTGTTCAAGCGCTCAATGAAAGAGCACTCCTCTTTGAATGTACGGTGTTCTTTCGCCATGTTAGTCCTTTCATTCACGTTTCACAACGGTTTCAGCTGATTCAGCGAAGAGAGAAAAAATCTGTCGCGGTAAATCAGCGCATGACTCCTGTTTGAATCAGGCGCAGTACAATTTCATATCCAATATTCATATCATATCTCTGGCAAGTAATCCATAATGGCGGACGACGTGAGAGTGTTTTTATTAACTCTCTAGGGATAAACCAGAATTGTTGCTGTTATTCAAAAGAGCGTTTACATTCAGTTTCTCAGTTAAAGCTCTTTGCTCATTGCTCTATAATGGCAGAGAAGAATTCGAAAGGGAAGAAGCGGAAATGGGAACCAGTAGTATTGGACGATCCTTCGTTCTTTGCGGGCGAAATGGATGGATTTGTGTCCTTTGAAGTCATGAAAGATTATGATCTAAAAGAACTAACAGGAATTGGTACAAGTGGACCAGCTCGGAAGAAGAAAATAAAAGAGCGGCCGCCGCAGAAGGTGAATTACTTAAAGTGCTTTAAAACCTACCGCGTTGTTAAATTCAGAAAATAAGATTCAAGCACGTGGTGAAATTACTTTGTATTTGACTTAAGTTTGAGTATGTAAATGTAACTGAGAAATTGGAAAAAATATATTTGTATGTCAATTTTTGTTTATTTATTTTTTTATCATTACTCACCTTTAATTATTAAATGTAATAAATGGGAGAATTTTCAGCAAATTTTATGGATGAAGTCTCCTGTGCATCATCCAATCTTAGAAAATACATGTATGTCATAAATGTATGTTTGTGCAGTCTATACTGACACAAAATCGAGGGTTCTCTATTACATTCAAATTGGGTTGAATCATTTATGTATCGACCCACCAGAAGTTATATTAAAGTTAACATGGCCACCAGGAGGACAATCAGACAGGCTTTGATGCTACTCTGGTTTAAGGATTTAATGAATGTAACCAAAGAAGTTATAATTCATAGACCCAACAATAAATAGGCGTCGGGTCATAAACCTACCCACACAGAGAAATAATTCGCTTTCGATTCTCACCACCCTATTTGCCATAAAAAGTCTGTAGCCAAAACTTTACTCAGGAGGGCTGACTGTCTACCATCTTCACTCAATTCGAAGGCTGAGGAGAGGAAATATGTTTCAAATGTCCAAAAGGCAAATGGCCATACAAAGACTCCTCTCTGTAACTACCAAAAACCAGTTACAACTAGTAGCACTCCTGATGAAAGGGAACCAGCGACTGGTTTTGCTGTTATTCCTTACATTCAGGGTGTTATGGAACCCATTAAGAGAATTTTGAATAGCCACAACATTAAAGTTGCTCAAAAACCTTCTCAGACTTTGGGGTATATTTTTGCTAAACCTAAGGATCCTGTCACAAAAGAACAACAAACTGATGCCATTTATTCTATTCCTTGCAATGACTGTGACAACGAATACACTGGACAGACCAAACATCAGCTTGGTACACGTTTGAAAGAACATCAAAAAGCAGCTTTCTTTTGCAAAAAAGAAAATTCAGCTTTATTGGAGCACACATGCCTAACTAACCATACAATTGGGTGGGATAATTCTAAAATTATCACCACTAATCGGTGTTACCATCAGCGCCTTTGTTTGGAAGCCTGGCATATTAACTCCACCCGCGCTCCTTTAATGATGATGGCGGCTTACTTCCTGACACCTATTTACACCTTGTCAGAAAAAAAGGTAGCTAATTAGGGATGGTATAACAGGACCTTTTGCTGCAGCGTTTAGATCACCCCTGATGAAGGCACTAGATAGGAGTGTCAAAATGTTGGGTCTATTAATTGTAACTTCTGCAGTTACATTCATTAAATCTTTAACCCAGAGTAGCATCAAACCATGTCCCACCAGAAGTTAATTGGCAGTTAAGTCATCTTGTGATACTGAAAATCTGAATGAACCATCCCATGTAAAGTGGAAATGTCCTACTAAAAGTCGAATTTCATGACACTTAATAAATAATCCTCAACCTGCTCCAAGGCAAGGTTGAAAATGTTGTTCAATCAACTCAATTCAACTCAAATGGAATTACTTGACTCCTGAGTTAGATTGGGTGTGTTTGACATCAGAAACAAAACAAACTAAAGATAACTGCTAGTCGTACCTTAAATGAAAAAAAAAAAAAACAAACAAGCAAAAAGAAACAACAGTAACACTCTCCACAAGAACTACATGAAAATACATCAAGTCATCAAAATCATTTTGAGAGCAATTTGTCCTTAGTTTTTCAAAGACAGCAGACTGCACTGGCCCAAGGGTTCATGCTCATGCATTTTTTCAGTCTTTACACATACATGTACAATTATTTGTATTTAAGGATACAGGCTTTTTTTTGGTTTTCTCTAAAATTTTGGCTCACAGAAAAAAAAATATGCAAAAAAGCTACACAGTATTCTCCTTTGATTTTATATCTTCAGGATAATCAGGAACAAACAGATACCACACCACTCACACAACTTGAAAAAAGCACAAAGAATGACCAACAGACAAAGGGAAAAAAGAAGAGGAAAAAGAAAAACAAGGCCCAAAGTAAAGCCCAGTCAGAAGAGCAAAACAGAGTAGAAATGGTCACTGACAATAGACTGATGGAAGATCCTCCAGGTAAGAATTACTTTCTGGAATTATGGATGGAAAATGCACAAAACAAAGTACAATATTTTACCCCTATGATTGTACGTGAAATGTTCTATAAACAAGAGAATCAGACACATTTTGTGTAGATAATATTGTGTTGGCAAAGATATAATTTTCTATAAATTATGTAATTTTACCAATAAGTTGGTTATTATTATGATTGTTATTATTTATTAATAAAGTATTCATTGATTTAGATTATGTAACCTTCATTGACATATTTCATATTCAGCCAGGTACAAATAACTCATTGCATATATTGTGGTTCAATTTTATCCTTGGTTCAAATTTTAATTTCCTTTGTTTCAAACTCGTTATCATACATTGCAATACCCAAAAAACAAAAACAAAACAAAATAAAATTTGAACCAAGGATAAAATTGAACCACAACACACACAGCTGTAATAATATGATATTTCCCACCAACACTACAGTATGAGGTTGAGATGCAGTCATATTTTATAGCTAAATTGTTCATTTTGAATGAACTAAACTTTAGAGCCCATGGCAGATATGAGTGCTTGGGAAGTCCTTGGTGTTCCCAAAGAAGCTCAGAGAGGACTCAGTGAACAAAGTTTTACTACGCCAACCCCTATACAGACTCTCTCCCTTCCACCTGCAATATTCCACCACAGGGACATCATTGGTGCAGCAGAAACAGTGAGTTGAATCAGAGCAGTTGGATTGGTAGAGGTCTCTTTTGCTATATCCATTGTTTGTTTACTTGGTTCCACAACTTTTTTAAATAATTATTTTTATTTTTTTGAGAGGGAGAGAGAGAGTGGAAAAAATACTTTTTCAACATGTACATGTATTTACTATGATGTACACCTTGCTCATTTACACGTTAGAAGACTTTCTCACACATTATAGCAAACAGTTTCTGTTACTTTAGAGCTGGTCTTTGACCTGAATTAATGTCTAAGTACTAAGAGAGTGTTGAATAATTACAAATATGACTTTTGTAAAAGCACTCTTGAGGAGAGCCGTTGAGCTGAAAGTATGTTTATAGTGTACCTCTTGAAAGAACTCAGACTGACTGACAGATGGATTGAAAGTTAAATTTTAATCTCTTAAGAAATAATTTGATAGTTCTTCCCTCAATATGTAGGTGTTATAATACTATAGTTGGTTGGCAGAATATTCTTTATGCAAGAATGTGCATTACAATGACATTGCTGTAAGTTTCTTAGTTCTCATATCATACGTAGGATGATGCTCTGAAATTCTCTGTTGAAGTTATGATAAAATCACTTGAGAGAAGTTTTGATTTCAAGAATGGCTGGTTTTTAAGGAGGATGTTATTTAAGTGTATTAATTTTAAAAATTGTTTGTATTTACAAGGGTTCTGGTAAAACACTGGCCTTTGGGATTCCAATTCTCACCCACATCCTTGGCCAGAAGACCAGTCAAGAAGCAGGAGAAACTACAGAAAATGCTACCAAAAATAATGCTACAGAAGCCACAGAAACTGGTACTGGAACATCCAAGCTCAAGAAACCACTCCTGGCGTTGATAATGACACCAACCAGAGAATTGGCTATACAAATAAAAAATCATCTCAAACAGGCTGCAAAACATACATCTTTAGAGGTAAACTTTATGTACTTAAATTGACAATTTGGAAGTTACCTCCACAGTTAGATTCTGTTTTCCATTGTTAGAAACTCAATTATCACTTTATTTTTATTGGCATAAGTCAATTTTGTCTCGATAGCCTTTATTTAATACTATTTTTTTCAGTAGAGCAGAAGGCAAACCTATCTCTTGTTTGGAAAGTGTTTTTTATATTTTCTTTTGGAAACATCAATTTGTAGCCTCAATAAGCTTAAGCAACTTAAATTGACAATGAGTCAACGCTGACATAAACATAAACTGAACAGGGCGTGTAGTTTTTTTTCCTGGTGGCCACTTGGCTCTTAAATCTTTCAAAGTGGTAGCCAGTTCGAAAAAAGTTGGTCGCCATTTTTAAAGACAAACAAAACCAATTTTTCTCCGCTGTCAGCGTTCTAGATAGACCCTCCAAAATTATGTTAGGAAAAAGATATTTTACGTGCCACAAAGTGGACACTGGGATGGATGATATACAACGTTCAAGCTCACCATTTTTGGAAACAAACTTAACGAGGAAGTTTGCCGCGGATTTATCTTTACAAATCTTTTTAACTCATTCGCCAATTTGGCGACTAATTTTCAGGATTTGGTCATCAAAGAGAAAAATTTAATCGTATTGGCGCCTGTATTAGGCGCAATTCCACGCCTTGCTGTATTGTTTTGTGGTATCATATTCTGGGCTGAAATATTGATGTTATCTTCGCCCCTTCATCAGCAAAGTATATACAAACCCTTTTGTTCAGAGAATTTCAATCCTACCCCTTATGATGTACCATTTACCCCCTACCCTCCCCTCCCTTGCCGCCCCTTCTAGTCCTGTTTCAACGTGTATCTTTTATCAGAGAAATACCCAGCAAGCAAAGTCCCTCAAAATTATTTGAATCAATAAACAATTGAAACTGAAATTTATTTTCCAAGATTGTCGCTGTGTTTGGAGGAATGGCACCTCAAAAACAACAGAGACTTTTAAACAAGTGTCCTGAGATAATAGTAGCCACCCCGGGAAGACTGTGGGATTTGATTTCCGATGTAAGTACCTCATGTATCATAAGTTGTACTGATTCACTTTCTTTTAGAGATCTGAAACAGTCGACACACACTTGTACATGTAGGTATGTTTCTCTTGAGATCGGTTGACCTGTGTAGTTTTTAGCATAAAGTTGGATTTCCAATGTCGCGTAAGTTTTTCCGTTCGTAAAACGCCGTAAAAATAATAAGCACAACTGTAAGCATTTTCCACTGCTATGTAAACATCATTACCTGGCGTGTTTTTTTTTCTTTCTTTTTTTTTCAATAACCAACAGTCAAATTGGAGTGTAGCCTCTTTATATCAAATGGATGATTCTAGAGATATCTGCTCGCGGCGTTTAATTTCAGGGGGAAGAGCATGTCTGCCGTTTGGAGCACTTGAGATATCTTGTAATTGACGAGGCAGACAGAATGGTGGAGCAAGGCCACTTTCAAGAATTGTCTTCAATATTGGAGCTCATTCATAGAAAGAGGTACATACCACATCTACATTTATATTAGCAATGGACTTCAATTTCCATTGAAACTTTAATTTTTTCAGGCTTCTCTTTCTGAAATGGTTTTCTTGACAGCCAACCTGTAAGCTGAGGTAAATGACTCTCTTTTTATAAAATTTTAACTTTAGTGTTTCTTTTTCGCAGTGATAATGATGAAGATGAAGGAACTGCAAAGCGAAGACATCTACAGAAGTTTATTTTCTCTGCAACTTTAACTCTTCCAAAGTCGTTTAAGAGGAAAGGAAAAGAAAAGAAGATCACAAGTGAAGAAGGCTTAGGTAAATCACGGCATATTTGACTCAGAGTAATAGAAGCTAGAGATAGCATCAACGTATTTTATCAGCTATTAGAGGAAAGGAAAAGAAAAGAAGATCACAAGTGAAGAAGGCTTAGGTAAATCACGGCATATTTGACTCAGAGTAATAGAAGCTAGAGATAGCATCAACGTATTTTATCAGCTATTACTGAAGGAATGAAATGATTTAAATTATCCATCATTTAAAACCCAAAAATTTGCGGCTTTATCAAGTGTGTCAAAGTTTTATTGTGTTTTGTTTTTGCTTTTGTCTTTGTTATCTAACATCTTAGTTAAACATGATTAAGTTGATCGGCTTGTGTTCTTCCGTCAACAGCAATACTCCTTGCATTTTACATTTTTAGTGTCGCTGATGGACAAAGTTGGGCTGCAGAAGAACAGTTGTAAAATTATCGATGTCACTAACAAGAGAGGAACCGTAGAAACCCTGACGGAAGCAAAGATCTCATGTGCAATTGAAGAGAAGGTTTGTAATAGTTGAGCTGACAAGGAAGCGAAACACTTCAAGATCCAGGATACACTTTTTATTACTTTTTATTATTGTTTTGAGCCAAATGCATCTACATGTACACCGCACTGTCTAGGAACATGATCCACGGAGCCACAGAGGTGTACCAAGTGAAATCGAAGGAGAACTAGGAAACATACAGTTGTTGTAAAAATCACCTCATTAAGATTTATTTTGAATTTTCTTTCTAGGACCTATATCTCTACTATTTCCTTTCCCGGTACCCAGGCCGTACTTTGGTTTTCTCCAACACCGTGGACTGTGTGAGGAGACTGGGCTCTTTGTTTAGGCTACTGGACTTTGACCCGTGGGTTCTTCACGCCAGCATGCAACAAAGGCAAAGATTAAAGAATTTAGACAGGTCGGGTGAAATGGAAAATACAAAAAACAATGAAACAAACGAAACAAACAAAAAGAAGAATAAAAACCAAGAACAAAAAAAAACCCACGAAACAAAGGAAAAAAAACAGCAAAACAGATCAAAGCAACAATTAGGAACCTAATTTTGTAGATAACGTGCTTTTTCCTGTTGCGTCTTTCACGTTCTTTATTCTGCAACTTGCTTTGCGCAAAACACGAGGCGACACGCGTGTTATGTGGCCTTGGATCAGAATCATCCTGATCTTATTACTATTTTTTTTTTCATCAAAACAGTGAGTTTAGTTTACGACCTGACTGACCTATTAAACCAATCCTGATTGACAATGGAATTTCCTTTATATATAGACTATAACTGGATCGCCTTGACTGATTAAAACCCGCCCCTCTCCCCCTTCAGAGAATATTTAAAGCTGGATAGGACTTATTTTACACCAGCATGAAATTTTGGCTGATTTTTTTCTTGCCTGTTAGATTTAAGCAAAGTGCGAGTGGCTTACTTCTGGCTACAGATGTTGCCGCGAGAGGTTTGGACATACCAGCTGTTGAGCATGTAATTCACTATCAAGTCCCGAAGGACCCTGATGTAAGTGCGCGCAAGTATGCGTGTACGGTTGGTTAGCTTGTGTCGGTGGTTAGCCTGTGCCGTAGGCGGGAACGGAAGCGATTGCTTTTTGGCGGCAGTGCTTTCATTCTCTGCGAAACTCTATCTTGACAAAAGGCTTTGGGAGGCACGCTGCTTCAACCAACCATGCGTTGACCAAGGTGTGGGCTACAAGTCTCAACTGTAAGAGAAGCTCAACCAGAATGTGGATAGCAAAGTTCGAACGCCGTTGACGCCCGAATTCTTTCTCTAAATTTATTTTACTGTATCGCTTTACTTTTTAAAACTTCATTTACTACGTTTTTGTTTTGTTTCCAATTTGAGTTAATGTGTGAGGTTTACCTACCGAAATCAAAACATAATTCATTTCAGTTAATGATTTTTGATTTAAAAAAAAAAATTGACTCTGTTCTCCAAATGCAGTTTATATGGAAGGATCAGTTTGTTATCGTTTATCGTCCTCAGTTGTATCTCGTTTAATAATGAACTGTTGTGTAATGATGTAACCACAATGTAAGTATTAACTTTAGCGCAACCATCTCATGTGATCCTGCGTTCCTAAATTCTTTCTCTGTGTTTGTTAACAGCTTTACATTCACCGCAGTGGACGGACAGCTAGAGCGAGCAGGGAAGGTCTGAGTGTCGTTCTTGTTGGCCCAGAAGAAATGGGATCATACAAAAAAATTATGAAGACGCTTAATGGAGGTGATGTATCTTTATTATCTCCAACGTATCTCTTTAACAGTTAAACTCTAAAAGGTTATTTGGAAATCCCCCTCAGTTTAAGGTGCCTACATTTCCTTTTTAGTTAGATAAATCTTTACGCCTCAACGTTAGTATGCAAACAATTCTCCATGCATACTGTTCTCTATATATTTCTTAAGGTGTTGACATGGAGATTTCGTCTAACAATCAAAGAGCTTCGTTAGTTGGTGATCATTTCCTCTATTCTCGTGGCTTTAAAGAGAACCTGCAGTTTTAAAACAAATACTGGTAAAAGGGCTCAAAATATATCAACTCAAGATATCTGGTCCTTGAAACCATACCTGTAACCTTGTTAATTTTTTTTTCCGCTTTCAAAACTGGCCTTCACGGCAAGTTCGAACCACCCGCGTTCGCCATCTTGTTAGGTACGCAAGGCATTTTGGGTTGATGACGTGTAATGGTTGCTCCGTTCATTCGTAGTTGGGTTTCCTGGGGTTTTCCCTCGCAAAATGGTTAATAGCGGAGCATTCGAGTGCATAAGTCGGGTAAAAACCAAGCAGGATACCAAGCTTCGCTTTGTTAGCTCGCCAAAATACAATAGTTATTGACGTTCATGGATTCCTGCCATTGGAAGGACATTTCTTCCAAAAGATTTGCGTGTGCGTTCGGAGCATTTCGAGGACCATTGCCTCCATAGATCATACCTAATGCGTGTACGGATAGCTTTGTTAACAGGAGAATGATTGGATACCCATTTGATAACAAGGTTAGAGGTTAATTTTAAGTACCCAATATCTTGTGTTTGATACATTTATAACCTTTTTAAAAATATTTACTTGGGGTGACAGTCGTTGGGAGAAGTTGGAGGTTGGTCACTCGTATGGATCACATGGTTAAGAAAATTTTTCATGGCACGAAGATGATACCCCTCTAGATGATAAATATTTCTTTTAGCTGCAACCAATATTTTAGAAGGAAAAGGTACATCGCAATCGACTCTAGGAGTTTACTGAGCCCGACTACAATTTAACAATTTAAACCCTTTACACCCTTAAAAATCAGTTTGCATTTTCTCCACACCATTTTCCATGAATTTTCGATGGAACTAACAAGGAGAGTTTGTTTAATAATCAAGAGTTTCTTTAGATGGTCGTTCCCTTTATTCTCGTGACCTTTATGTTTGATTCAGGAGTGATGCTGTCAGAAGAAACTAGATGCTAGTCATGAATAGGCGTGTAAGGGTTAACTTACAGTCTCTCGTGTCGTTTGTTTGTTTGTTTCATTTTTTTGTTCAGATTTGTTTTCTTGATTTTATTCTTTTTCAAATTTCGTGTTGCAGGAAACGAGCTAGACTCCTTTCCAGTTGATGTGTCTTTTATTTCCTCCATTAGGAAAATAATTTCTCTCGCCAAGCAAATTGACAAAGAAGAACACAAGTAGGTGAAGATGAAAGAAAAAAAAAGAAAGGAAAAGAGAAATATGGCAATTATCTTTTGGTTAGCCCTGTTGAAGTCCTAAATGTAATAACTGTCCTAAATGTAATAAAGTCCTAAATGTAATAACATTTGGTCCTAAGTGTAATAAAGTCCTAAATGTAATAACGTTTGGTCCTAAATGTTATAAGCCTCCAATGCAATCGTTTAACTGCGCTAGCGCACTGTTGTTATAGCAGACATCCACATTGAGATGTTAAAGTGACAGCTGTTGCACCAAAGAATCCTCTGACCAATCCTCATGGCATATTGCGGGCTCGCTGATGTTAATCAGCATCTTTTTATATGCTAAAGACGTAGGTTGAGAAGCATTGTCTACAAAACCTTATACTGATGTGCTTTTGGCATCAAATTGACAGACGCAAAAACAATGAGAACTCTGACCAAGAGCTCTCTTTATATCATTGGCTCAAACTCTTAAGTGAAACAGATTTTGACGATAACTTGTGTGATCAGTGCTGAAGTTAACACCTTATGAACCGCGTTACAAGAAAAAGGTAGTCCACTGACCTATACGTCTGACAAATTCCGGGCTCGGAAGTGCATTTTTTGTACTGTCTTCCCTTGCAAGATTTGTATGAGTCTGCATGAAATATATTCCTATGCGTTATTGACCAAGCGTGAGGTCAAATGGCTGGATATTGGCCGAGTTTTTTATTTGTTTTTGCGTTTTTAGGGACTGAGACGAAGTCTTGGTCCAAAAAAAAGGAGAAAAAGAACGAGGCTAATATCCATTCATCTTGACTGAACAAGCTTGGTCAATGCAAGAGAGTTTATATTCTCTTGGCTTAAACGTTAAGGGATTCATTGTATAGCAAAAAGATTTCGCTTTGATAAGAATCAAGAATGACTTGTTTATTTGGAGAGCCGAGAGTGAAAGCCAACTGTTTTTTTAGTACAATAAACCCAAGAGGGTCGTTTAATTTTTTCTAAGTATATGTCGACATTGTCCAAAATTTACGAACTTTATGAGTTTTCTTGCGCGGTATCAATTCGGGGAATCTCGAACGGGCGAGGGAATCATCTTGCCCGCTCAGGTATCCAATCAGAACACAGGATTCACTTCATCTTGCCCGCGGGCGCTGCTAGCTATATGATAAAGTGACTTACAGAGCTAGATATCTACTGACCAATCATATCTTATCCCATTTCACGATCACAGGTCTCGACATGTGGCTTTTTTTCCACGCGAGCGTCAAATTGAACTCTTGAGCTACAGCATTCAACACATGATGGTCAGTTGATGGTCTAATGAACCATTCTTTTTTTTTCCTTTAGCCCCTTAAGACAGGTTCATCAGTTCCTGAACCGAAATATCGGGAAAAAATATATACCGCAGTCAATCTCAAGTTTTATTTCATTTTTTGTCTTCATCTCTTCTCCCCGTCGTGAGGGGAGAAAATGAATAGATAAATAAATAAATGAAAAAAGATGGCTCAACAGTTTCCACTTATAGTCATATGGTACATGAACTGTTACCGAGGCGGAGTGAAGCCATAGAGGGCTAGAAATGCAACATCCTAGGTTCAAAATTGAATAAATCAAGATAGTCATTCTTATAAATGAACTCAAATGCTTCATTAAATCATTTGACACTGAATAACATTGATGTTCAAAATTTCAGTAACACTACTGATAATAATACTTTTGGATTAACATGTGATACAGCGAAATCATTCAAACTGCTCTAAAATGGTGCATCACTACTAACGACTTTAACACGAACGATAACATCAACAATAGCATGCTAGTTTATCATCATTTGCCGTCAATTTCTCTTCCAAAAAATTCCAATGATTACGTACCAATCGAGTTCATCCACTTGAACTTCCAGCCAAGCATTAGCCCACTTTGGACTAGAAATGATTTTCTTCGGCTCGATCAATAGACTGCTTAAAGGACCATACTTTTTTAGAAGGCTTCGAGCGCTGATTAAACAAGACTTCAATCCACCAGAAACATGAAGCCTTGGTAGAAATCGTTTCAGACGTTGCACCGACGCCCTGAATCGTGTATTAACTTTACGTAATGTTTGGTATGTGTGGCATGCATTACCAGCAAACAGGATGGCCGATGACGCTAACACTATTTCTAAGATTTTTTCTAAAACTTCATTTGGAAGTTTTCCAATGTGACATTCGTCATCTCCTCTCGCCGCAAATAAGTCGATGTCTACATCTGAAACAAACTGAACCTCCATCAGCTTATCACCATCATTCGCTATACCATTGTCGACTTCATTTTGCAATTCATACTCTGTCTCGTTTGTTCGGCTTTCATGAGTAAGTCCCTTAGCTGTATCTGTAGCAATGTCCGTGTCGTCACCAATGCCGAGCTAGCTGCTGAAACACTTGCTGACGGACTGAACACATGCTGCCCACCAACTCCTAGAGAGGAAACTATTTGGATATCGATATTATACAAGTTTGCTGCTGCATAAAGCGTAATCTGATCCCCATAGGTCCCATCTCGCGCCATATGAGTTATATAATCGTCCCAGCAAGCGAACTCATCATCTGCCAAATGCTCCAAAAGTGGGAAGCCATCGCTATCGTACGGATTACTTTTTAAGTACTCTACTATTTCTTTCCTCATGGTTTCAGGAGATCTCAAAATGCCTAGTCTCTTTGCCTGATGCGATAGTGCAGCAAATTGGCAATTGCCATCTCCAAGAGGATTGTAGACCAATTTAAAACCCTGATCTTCAATAGCCTTTGCATAATCGTCTCTTCTCATAGGTATGTAATACTTTTTGTAGTGGTCAATTTTTTTCTTTTTAGACAGCTTGGCGCATTTTTGTTTCTGTTTTTCTCGCTCTAGTGTTATGCTTGTGATATCGTCCACGGTGACCCATTTCCTTTCTTCCTTTCCTGAAAGCGGTGAGGTGTATAAAACCTTATAGGTATGCAACTTGATCTTACGTTTCTCGATACGACCCTCCGTCACATGCCGTTTATTCGATGGTTTCCCTCTCAAACGTATATACACTTTTTCTCCGATGCTGTAAACCGAGGGCAGATTTAAGCGAAGTTGTGCTCGCTGCATCCGCTTGTCACATCTGCTCGTGGCTCTTTTTGCTTGCTTTCGTAATTTCAAAGTTTGCCGGGAACGCCGATTACGGTCATTGTTAGTTGGGCGAACCCTCCCAGCGCTAGGAAGGATTTCGTCTTGTAATCTGCTCTCTCTAAAGGCGTTGCACTTTCGTGCAAAGTATATTTCGAATGGTGTTTTGTAAGCTATTACTTCCTTAGGGTCGTTATTTAGAATTCTTTGATAAAGAGGGAGCTGTTTCGCCCAGTTTACACCGTCTTGACCCATTTTTTGAAGGTCATATTCCATCTTGGATCTTAGTGTCCTGTGGCAACGTTCCACCTTGCCTTGTGATTGGGGATGGCGCGGGCGACTGTAAACCAATTTTATATTCATGCGATCGCAAAGTAATTTCAAAGCTTTCTTGAACTCCCCTCCTTGGTCGCACTGTATTATTTCTGGCGATCCATGTTCCATATAAATAGATTCCAGTTCACTTGCAATAACCTGGCTTGATTTGCTTTCCAAAGGACGAAGCCAAAGGAAACGGCTGAAAACATCAATCACTGTTAGAACGTATCTGTAAAAATGTCCATTCATCTTCACGGATTCTCTTTTGCTCATATCCATCAAATCTATTTGGTGCCTAACATGAACATCTCTGGCTCTGATAGGTTTCAGCTTCGCCTTATTAAGAAACTTAGCATTTCGGCGATAATGACTTTTGTCCGTGTTTAGAATGGTTTGTATTTTAGCTCGACTTACTCCTAAAAAGTTGTCCCTCAGTGAGCAAGCCAACTTCACCGCACCAGATCCTTTCGTCCTTTCAAATTCCTCAACCACTACTTTGTTAACCTCTGATGATTTTAACAGTCGCCGCCCCTCGTAATAAAGTGCCTTATCACCATGGTCTGCTTTCACTGATATCTTGCCGCCGGCTCTCCAGTATCGCACAGCAGCTGCACGCATTGCTCTCGTCCGTTCTTTCACCGGTGGTTGTGCCTTGCCTTCAACAAGGTCGAGCAGTGCTTCATGAACGTCGTCTGCTAAAACAGAGGGTTTCCGATTCCCTTCGAAGTTTTCACGATCTTTATGGGCCACAGACCTATCCCACAATGATGCTAGTAATGCTAAAATCACAACAGCTAAAACAATAAATCTCATGTTGAATCAATGCAAGCACTAGCGTTCCACATTCGATCTAGATCTCAAAGAAAACTGCCGGAATATTTCACAGGCTCGTGAAATGTTTATCAGTCGGATCCGCACTCAAGAATTTTTCCACACTCAGTTCAACCAATCAATTCAACGTTGCTGGGCAAATCTTTGTGTTACTGCCAGTTACTTTGAAACTGGAAAGTTAAGCGCTTTACGTGCATGTTATTCTCATAGTGCTAATTCAGTAGAAGAAAAGTCCGTTTTTTTTTAATTCTTGAAATCAATTTGTATACCGTTAGTTATACGATTAGTTGTACTCACATCTCGGAGAAAGCAAGGGAACAAATTTTTGCGTGAGTTTTTGGGGACCGAGACATCATTTACAGCCTTCAACATAAACAACCATTTTTAATGTTCATTATAAATCACTCGTGTGACTGTTTCCGGCCTTATATAAAAACGTAATCGAGCAACAAGTATGCGCTAAAAAGACCTGTTGCTTATTTCGAATTACAGTACTACCTCTTCCAGGAACCTTTTCCGTTCCTTTTAATTTTGGAGCTCAAAATTTTGCATCAGTGAGCTCGTTCATGACATGCACCAGATTTTTGTTAAGTGTCTGTTTTGTGATTGGCAATCTGAGCCGGTGATTTGTGATGATGTACTGGTCAGTAACTTCTTTGCATTTACACCTGTTAAATGTAAGTCACTGAGTATATGATTCGATGGAGACACATGCAATACCTTATTCGTTTGTCGCATTTGTTGCAGGCATTTCAAGATCAGGAGAACATAATTGTCCCACTTTTGTTCTCTCGAGGAGAACAATTATTTTGTCCATATTCATATACTCAGGGAGATATTCGAGAATTTTAAAGTAACAACCCTCTAGAGTGCTGTCACGAGATCCGAATTGGTAAACAAAATGTGCATGCTAAGAAGGTCTATGCAGGCAAGGAAAGAAAAAAAAATTTGTAGCCCAGCCTGCAAATTGTCCGACCTACAAGTCAGCGGACTCCCTTGTCCAAGTTTGTAATTTGGTTTATGACTTGTTAAGTCCATCACCGATCACACATGTATAATGTTATCCAATTTTCCCAAATTTATTGTACCTAAGAGTCTGAGCCAGTGACATATGAAGAGGTTTTGGTCAGCGTACTCATTATTTTGTCAGCTGTCATTTGATGCCATTTTTTTTATCAGTATACGGTTTTGCGGTCAATGCTTCTCGACTTATGTCTAGCAAGTAAAAAGACGCTGATCGGTATCAGCGAGCCCGTAATGAGACATGTATACTGGTCAGCGGTTTTTGGTGCAACAGCTGTCACTTCAACATCTCAATGTGGATGTCCGCCGTAACAACAATGCACTGAAGGAGTTATACGATTGCATTGGAGGCTAATTACACCTAGGGCCAAATGTTATTACATTTAGGACTTTATTACATTTAGGACCAAATGTTATTACATTTAGGACTTTATTACATTTAGGACAGTTTATGACATTTAGGCCTTCAACAAGCCCTTCGTTTTTTGTTTTGTTTGTTTGTCTTTTCGCGTAAGAAAAAGGCCCAAATTGATAATCGAGCTTGACAGCGCAGCATTTTTCGCACAAAGAATTGTTCACGCAGTTACGGATGTCCTCTCCTTCATTCTCAATTCCTTTCAACCCTCCCCCCCCCCCCCCCCCTTTCTCTTTGTCCTAAACTCCCCCTTTAATGAAAGCCATCGAACCATATTCACAGATTTAGGCGCAAAAAGTCAAGTAATGACTGGATACTTGCCTCTGCCAAAGCCATGGACATTGAAGTTGACGAAGATTTGTATCTTTTTCGATGAGATAATTCATACATTTTCATGCACATTCTTCGCTCCTGTGTGCTATCACATGGTCTGGGACTAACTAGACTACCAGCTTCAACATCAGTCTTAGGTGGTTTAGGCTTGAATGCATTTATTGTCAGAAAACATTTCAACGGAACGGGCGGAACTGGTGTTCTGGAACTTTACTGTCTTGAAGGTTTGATGTCACATTTTATACACTGTCCTGTTTCAGTTTATTTTCCTTAAAAGAGTTTTAACAGACTGGAAGATCTCGGAGATCAGGGAGAAAGGAAAGAGCGACAAGTAAAGCTGAAGCAATTGAAAGGTAATCAACTTTAGTTAAGGCAGACAATGGTTGTACTGACAGTCCCACCAAAATAATGGATCTTGCAGGCTGATGATATCTTAGTGCAATCAAAATAGGTTACATTTGGCTTGTAGTAGTAGGGTGGGGTGAGGATTATTGTTCCCATGGTTCTTACGTTGAGTTCTATGTGAAAGGAAAGCATGAAGAGATAGTGAACAGTCTTGATTTCCAGCCTTGTGTGGGTTAGCGTTAGCTTAGCCTGAGTCGAGTGCTCCTTTCATTTATTGGTAAATTTTTTTATAGAATCTATATCAGTGCCGTTTTATTTTACAGCGGAACTTACTGGTTTGCTGAAGACACCTCTGATTCCTGCTGGTTTTAGTGGAAAGTAACCCGACTAAAACTGGATCCCTTATAATGCCAGGGATCAAAGGTATTAAGAGCGAATTTTTTTTGATCACCGCGTGGGAGGTGGCACATGATCGGAAAAATCACTATCCTCATATCGCTCAGAGATACCTTAGGGTAAGTCTATAACGTGGTATAATTTTTTTGTTCAGAGCTGTTTTTATTTCTAGAAAATCACCAAACACTGTATCAAGCCCCACCGCCATAAAATGACCGAAATGAAGTCGACGAGTAGGGCAACAAAACCTTTATTCCTCAAAAGCGCAAAAGAAAGCAAGTCTTTCTGAATTTTACCTATTTGTATACGAGGTATTAAAAAATGATTTGAATCTAATAACGGGCTTGTTGACATAACTATGAACTATTGGCGAATATTTGAAAATAGCCAAAATTGATTGATTAAAAATTACATTTTGGAGCAGTTTTCAATTATAATTTTCCTACCTGGTATAACTCGGAATCACTTGAGATGAGCATTTTTACAAAGTGGAAAGAATGTTATTTCCATGGATATAAAAATAATTTGGGGCTCTTAATTACTGCGAAGAAGTAGCCCGTCTATTTCGTGCAAATCGCAATACCGCCATGTAAACAACCGCAGATAATCCAATTAGTGCCTCTTACTATCGAAGCCATAATTCCAACAAAATCTTATCGCTTTGACCTATACTAGATTGTAAACTGGATTTCTTAGGCTCACCTGGCGAAAAACACCTTTCTAAGATTGGTTCCTTGCCTCAATCTGTTATAAAGAGACTTGACAACAGCTTCGATAGTACAGCACTTCAGGCGGTGTATACCAAATCACAGTGAACACATCTCACGAAGGTTCCTGCCGAAAACGTCGCATTGCTGGACAGTTATAACCATATTTCAGCTTGGAACACTCACATTTTACAAGTCTGCCTTTCACAATAAGAATGGAAGTTTGTTTTTATAGAACGAGCCAGAGCATCCTGACAGATGAAATGAATCATTGACGTTCGTTTTTTGCGATGGTGTCACGCCATAACATGTCACTCGAAAGGAGGCTCGGTTACCAATACGCTCTTATTTTCTTTCCTTCTTATCCCCTATTTTTTATTCGGGGAAAAAGTTTTAAATCCAGAATTTAAAATTACCGTTGTTTGCATTTTTTAAGCGCGATACCACTCATGCGTCACCCTAGACTGCTAAATGAATTAGGTATATGTTACTACAGCATAGAGGAAATTTCACTGCATTAATTTTTAACGACCGTAAAAAAATGTGTTATCCTATTTTGGTAAATTGTGACGGCTTGCAGGGTAGATAGGTGCAGGAGTGGAAAAATTAAATTGGGAGTAGCTTTCTAAAATACTCAGCGCTTAAAAAAATTAATTAGATTAGGCACAGTTTCTAACCATAATGAGCGTCGCGCCATAAATTTTCCAAAGCAAACTAAAATGGTGTTTTCGTTTGGCCGCCGATTTTTTAAGAGGTGAGCGTACCAAATGGAAATCAATTGCTCCTTTCAAAGATTAGTTGGGGGATGCTGTTCCCAAGATAAGCGAAGTCGAGTTGCAGGAAAAGCTTCTCTTATAGTCCCTCTGCGCTTATGTGAGAAAGAATATCAGCACACAAACAGGCTGTGGGCGTGAATGATGTTTGAATCGGAAGTCGATCTCATTTTAGCACGGGCATCGATATTCACGTTACCTTCCAATATTTCGGTATCTCGATAGCTCCGTTCATCGTAAGCAGCCTTACGTGAGCAAGATCGAAGCCCTTTGTTTTAGCTGTACCTGTCAGCAGTGACGAATTACATGTAGCTTGAATATTGGTTTCATTGACCAGGAAAACACCTAAAGTATATGACACTGTATTCTTTCCTTTCTTTCTTTCTTTCTTTCTTTCTTTTTTGCTTTATAAAACCCATTCAGTTAGCTGGTATGGAGGAACTTCCTGATTTCTTCAATCTCCGAGGGTACGCCGCCTCTGTCTTGTCGAGAATTCGGGATCTCAAAGAATGGCCGATTAATTGTTTGATTAAGGTACAGGAAACAACTTTTTCCGAGTTCGAGTTGAGAAAACTGTCAAGCGATGGCCATTATCATCGTAGCAATCAAGGTACAAAATCGAAAGGTTTAAATTGATGAGCGACGCTGTCGTAAGGAAAATTTAAAAAAAAACAACAACAACAAAAACAAAAAAACAGAGATTGTGTAAGTCCAAAGCTTTAAAAAATGTACTTGTAATGACCCACAGTCAGGCGATATCAAATAACACGTAATGTCTCGCGGCCTGATACAAGCGGCCGACTTTGTGACTCGAAGATTTACGTTTTTAGTGAAGTTTAACGTTCAAAGTGCTTAGATAAAGCACGAAATTGCTAGTCTGTTGTTCTGTTTACATAGTCGGTAGAATTTTTCCAGTGTCATTAGAAAAGAACGCCTCACCGTGGAACCTGTCTGCCTGCCACTGTCATGGTAGACCTTTATCGATCCACTAGGGACACGTAGGTGATGTATATAATCACGGAGCACAAGACAATTAACTTCCAGTTGTTTTAGTTAACTGGGAAGTTCGTCATTTGAGAGTTACGCATGACGTTTGTTTTTCCCGCGAACGTCAAAAATTCAATTTCTGTCGTCTGTCTCTAGGCGTGTGTACACGGAATTAAGTGGTTTGATTTATTTTATTTTATTTTTTGTGCAGGATTTTTTTAAGAATTCCATAAATAGGTAACAAAATGAAAGGCAAGCTTGCGTTTGCCGTTTTGCCGTTAAACGTCATGCTTAAAGTGCCTATGGATAAATAGAAATCTTTGCAAGCGCGTAGTCGTGGAAATAGAGTCGATAACAACGCATGTATAGTCAGTACCAGGGGGTGACTAAATTTACGAAAACGTCAAAAAGTAGTTTTTCAGAATGGCACTGATTCAAAACACTCAAAGAGATCTACAGCGTTTTTAAGTGAATTCGCGCAGGTTTTTGTTTAAAACATAACACTGACTAAGAAATAAATATTAGTTGGCAGGCACTCGGTACAGCGATGTCTGCAGACGAATGCCTGTCTGGGTGTCCTGTGCACGTTTAGCGTGATTGCGTGACAAACATGAGTGATGACACACGACTTCGTTGGTGAACATCGTTGTGCCATTTGGGGAGCCAAACGTTTCTTAACTGAAACTGTAAGCAATCAAAGCATCTTGGTTTATCGTGCTAAAAAGACTTTTGTATATACTGGAGTTGTATGGAAGCAGAAATAAGTCAAGAGTTGCGATGTTTTGCGATGATTTATGAACAGCTCCGAGTATTGTAAATGGTCAAGCCGGACGTTGTAAACACTTTTCAAGTGAACATGGCGATTTGAAACAAAGTAATGGAAACATCACTCCTTAATTACTGGTTTCAGAAAGTAAGGGTAACATTTTGAGTTTCTGATAAAGCACAGCTCAAAGCGGTAAGATTTTGAAGAAATTATGGCTTCGATAATAAAAGAATAATTGGATTATCTGCGGTTGTTTACACGGCGGCTTTGCGATTTGCACGAAATAAATCGGGCTATTTCTTCGAGTAATTAAGAGCCCCAATTAATTTTTATATCCTTGAAAAGAACATCGTTTCCAATTTTCAGAAATGCTCATCTCAAGTGATTCCGAGTTATACCGAGTAGGAAAAATTTTTATTGAAAAACTACTCCAAAATGAAATTTTTAATCAATCAAATTTTGGCGATTTTCAAATATTCGCCAATAATTCATAGTTATGTCAATTATCCCGTTATTAGATTAAAATCATTTGTTAATACCTCGTATACAAATAGATAATATTCGGAAAGACTTGCTTTCTTTGCGCTTTTGAAGAATAACGTTTTTGTTGGCCTACTCGTCGGCTTTCATTTCGGCCACTGTTATGGCGGTTGGGGCTCGATATAGTGTTTGGTGATTTTCTAGAAAATAAAAACAGTTCTGAACAAAAACATTATACCACGTTTATAGACTTACCCTAAGGTATCTTTGAGCGAAGTATGAGGTAGGGCTTTTTCTAGGCAGGGCCACATTTTTTTGATTTCACGCGGTCTCCAGAAAAATTCTCTCTTAAGTGGACAAAATGATGTGTTGCTAAACACATCGTTTTGTGATCTTTAGTGAGAGTATTATTAGTGATTTAACCGAGCTAGTGTCAACTGAGGCTCCTTTTGTCTTGTTTTGTTTGTTTGTTTGTTTGTTTGTTTGTTTGTCTTTTATATTCTCTTTCCTGCTGCCATCCGCTGGTTTTCTGGTCCGTATGTTTTTTTTTTTAATAAGTAACTGCTTTTTTTCCTTTCCTATCATGTGCCAATTTAAATGTTCGTTTTATTTCGGTATTCACAGCCGAACGAATTTGGAAGATAATGAAAAAGTGGGCTGTTGAAGCTGTAAGAAGAAAGAAAAGAAACAAGAAAAGCAAACGTAAGTTGCATTCTTCAAACGAGGTCGACAACTGATCGTGAAAGAAGAAGGGAGATTAAAAACACGAAATGGAGAAAGATTCTTACTTGTAACACCTGGACTGGAAGAGAAGAGTTGATTTGAGCAAGGTTGACTAGTCAGTGGTAGAATAAACTAAAATCTCGTCTTTAAAGTCTTTGACCCCGATGCTATATGGATACAATGTAACTTGAAGCAATGGCATTCATAAATCTTCGGGACGACCACCATTCAGGACTCGCGGGATAATACGACTGGACAACGAAACTAGTCACAGTATGACAACACATGTCCACTTGCCGCATTCGTGATTGTGATTTGAATTGATTTACCGATGTTTGTTCTTTACTCAGTTGGCCCGAATTTTAAAAGTTCGGATTGTGTCAGTCACATATTGCCGTTGGTCATATGTTTTAAAGGAAATCATTTTCACATGCTTGACAAATGTTGTCCACAACCCTTGCGCGAGTTCATTTATAAAAAAATTTTAAAAAGACTATGTAGATTCGCAGCAGTAAGCAGGAGATTCAGTAAAAGCGGGTCTACCGCCGTTTGTTGAGCAGGGTCTCGTGTTTAGGGTTCACCTTAAGCCTTTTCTGGCACAGTCGCTTATACATCCTCGGCAGCTACTAAATGTATTTAGACCCCAGGATGTGAGAGAAATCGTTGGAAGGCTGTACGAAGATTTTAAGATAAGAGGGCCAAACTACACGTAGGTGTGCATGGCGTACGTGAGGATGACGTGATAATAACCCTTTCCAATAAAGAAGTTCATTTACTGAGAAATCACTATAAGACTCGTTCACACTAAACTTCCCTTGAATCTGTGCCGTTTAGTTTATGCGTGAATGGTGTTTTGGTATCAATGCTATGTGTTAAGGATATCGAACAAAGACACAGCATTTTTTGTTTAGTGAGATCAATTGTCAATTACTTTAATTTGTGTGCCTAGTTACGATCTTAGTTACAATGTTTATCTTTTGCCCGATTGGTTTTGAAATAGGATATTTTAGCGTAACCACGCGCATATAAAAGCTTAAAAATTAGCGTCCCTATACGCCAGAGTTTCTTAAGATTTCGCCCTTGAACAGCAATAACTTCGTCTTTCGTTCCAAAACTTTGGACCAAGCGGGACCGATATGTAAGTGATTGGTTAGTTTTATTTCAATATGTTTAAGTTTAGTTTTTCACTTGGGCGCAGCGCCACATATGTACTGTGTTGTAAACAGTAAAACTCATTATCTTGAAATCGAAGGAGTATTTTGAAATAACTAGACGCTCACACGTAACGCCCACCATTTAGTCTTTGGGATGTTAATCAGCCGAACATGGTCATCGGGTAGCCGATCTTGAATCTTCGATGTAGTTTAATTTAGCTTTTATGATTTGTTTTTTGGTGAATTCACGTTGATTGTGATTTTAATCGCCGTTAGCGACATAGCGCACGGTTAAGCGTTTCATTCATGCATTCGTTATATATATTGCAATTTCAGTTTCCGATCGTGATCGTGACCGTGATATAAAAAAAAATCGTTGATAGTCATCTGGTTTTCGTGGTTTCATTACGACGGTTAAAATAGTTCCCACATCAGCGACAATTAGAAAACACGCATAGCGACACCCCCGAAGTTTCTCTTTCGTCGCAAGCGTCCACTATGAGAATCTGGTAATATGTAAGTGTAATCACTAACACCCGAGTGAAATTTGCGATTGACGTGGAATAAGCGCAGGGCTTAGTCGTTATGTGAAATCGGATGACCCGATTCTACCTTGTCGATCTCTGTCCTGATGACCGAACAACATACCAAACTGAACCCAAGAAGGTCGTGGTGAGGTGGCTTGATTTGTGATCTTAATTCCATTAGGACAAACTCATCCACAAAGAACCAGTTTTAAATATGGCTCGGTCTACACTGTACGCTTTTATGAGCCGTGACGCTGTGCAAGCATTGCCTTCTTCTTTACGAGTTTTTTCATTTCGAACGCAATTTGGCATTGTCATGGTTAAAGTGAATCTTTTCTTTTGTTGGGTTTTGTTTATTTTGAGGCTATACTTCCTCCACTCCTGTCGAGTGCGGGCCAGATCTTCAATTTCCAGACAGATGCAGGGGTATCACTAAGGTTTTTTATGACATGTTTGAAAACGGCATCCGAAATGAAAAGAAAGTGCGAAAATGAGAGGCAACTAGATATCCACACAATTCTTAATTTTAACACGGGCACCATCAAGGCGGTTTTAAAAATCTACATTTTCTCTGATAATGAATTTAATTTATAGTATTATATGTATTACACCATTATGCGAGCCAAATGCTGCATGAGACAAAAACCTTGACTTAGTGGATCACGTTCTGCAGAGCGTTATCCATCGATCTGAATTCAATAATTTGGCCTGCTGGTCACTGGACTTGTAATGAGATTGAAAATGTTACAACTGAATATAATAAAACCTATGAAGAGTTAACATAATCCTCACACAGGACTTGCAAACTGGTAATGCTCTTACTTGGACAATCGGGTCTATGATAGGCAGTCTAGTTACACTTCTTACGCTCTCATATTCTTGCTAGCAATGAGATCGCCGATAATGGATAAGTTATCATTTTTAAAATGCGGCACGGATTTCTTCTTAAGGTATATCGGAGCACGGGTTAACAAAACGGTTTGCATGTCCACACCACTAGCATAAACGCATTAAAATATATGGCACAGCGATTCCAGCACACTGAAGTCAATGGCCAACATAATATGATACGCATGCGGGGAAGCCAGCAAAGTGCAAAGCAACAACGGACAGCGATCGACATGAGAAAACTTGACGCTTGGTTCTAGCAGGGGACCGAGTTCTTGCGTGATTGTTGATGGCAATGCCCGG
>NC_089322.1:10159561-10165212 GCF_036669915.1 Pocillopora verrucosa | reverse complement strand
GGTAACATCATGTACTTAAATTGCACAATTTGGAAGTAACCTCCACAGGTAGTTTCTTTTTCCCCATTGTTAGAAACTCATTTATTTCTTTATTTTTTATGGCCCCAAGTTCAATTTTGTTTCCTGAGCCTTCAATACTCCTCCTTTTCAGTGGAGCAGAATGCAAACCTATCTCTTTGTTTTGGAGCATTTTTTAATTTTTGGGGAAACATGAATTTGTAGCCACAATAGGCATTAAAGCGAATTTAAATATTGATGATTTAGTGCTGAAAACATTGCTGTTATTCCCTCAAACATACCTCTATTGTTTTTTTGGTACGCTTCACCAGCAAAGTATTATAAAAACCCTTTTGGTCAGAGACTCCAATCTCAGCCCCTATGAATGTACCATGTCACCCCTACCCTCCACTCCCTTGCCACCCTTCTAGTGCTGTTTCAACTTTATCTTTTATCTGAGAAATACCCCACCAAACAAAGTACCTCAAAATCATTTGCATCAGTAAACAAGTTCCTTTTTTTTTCCAGATTGTTGCCGTGGTTGGAGGAATGGCACCTCAAAAACAGCAGAGGCTTTTAAACCCAGTGTCCTGATATAGATGAGCACACCCCGGGAAGACTGTGGGAGTTGATTGCCGATGTACGTACCTCATGTATCATAAGTTGTACTGATTCACTTTCTTTTAGAGATCTGAAACAGTCCCAACACACACTTGTACACATGGAGGTATGTTTCCCATGATATCGGTTGTCCTGTGTAATGTTTCAGCATGAATTTGGATTTCCAATGTCGTGTAGTTTTTTGCGTTCCGTGAAAACGCCGGCAAAATGATAAGTTACAGCTGTAAGCATTTTCCTACTGCTCTGTAAACATCAGTGCCGGGCGTTTCTTTTGAAAACGGTGAAATTGGAGTGTATCCTCGTTCTATCAAATGGATGATTCTAGAGATTATCTTCTGGCGGCGGGTTAAATGTAGGGTTAAGAGCATGCCGTTTGGAGCACTTGAGATCTCTTGTGATTGACGACGGCCCGACCGAATGGTCGAGCAAGGTCACTCTCAAGAATTATCTTCTATATTGGAGCTCAACAAAGAACGAGGCAATGGACTTCATTTTCCATCGGAGCGTCAATTTCTTTCAGCCTTCTCCTGTCCTGACATTAATGGTTTTCATGACTGCCAACTTGCTGTACAACTGAGGTAAATGACTCTCTTTTTATCAAAATTTTAAACGTTAACGTTTCCTTTCCGCAGTGATTATTATGAAGATTAGGGAACTGCCAAGCGAAGACATCTACAGAAGTTTATTTTCTCTGCAATTTTAACATCTTTCCAAGTCGTTTAAGCGGAAAAGAAAGCTAAAAGAAGATCACAAGCCGAAGAAGGCTTTGGTAAATCACTGCCCATTTGACTCAGAGTACTAGAAGCTAGAGATAGCATCAACTTATTTTATCAGCTAGTACTGAATAATGAAATTTTTTGAAAATACTCCATCAGTTTAAAACCACCGAAAATTTGCTGCTTTATGAAGTGTGTCGAAGCTTGTATTGTGTTGTTTTGCTTTTGTCGTTGTTATCTAACATCCTAGTTAAACACGATTAAGTTGATCGGCTTGTGTTCTTCCGTCAACAGGAATACTCTTTGTATTTTACGTTTTTAATGTCACCGATGGACAAAGTTGGGCAGCTGAAGAAGAGTTGTAAAATTATCGATGTCACCAACAAGAGAGGAACCGTAGACAGAAGCAAAGATCTCATGTGTAATTGAGGAGAAGGTTTGTAGAGTGGAGCTGACAAGGGGAAGAGAAACACTTCAAAGTACCGGATACAATTTTTTGATTACTTTTTATTGTTTGGTTTTGCGTCCACATGCATCGACACGTACACCGCACTGTCTCGGAAAAACAAAAACATACAGAGAGTATAGTTTACGCACGAACCGCCCAATGGAAGTTAACTTTATTTATAGACTATAACTGGGTCGCCTTGACTGATTAAAAAACCGCCCCTCTCCTCCCTCGTAGAATATTTAAAGCTAGCTTGGACGTACACCATCAAATGAAAGTTTTGCCTGATTTTTTTCCTTGCCGGTTAGATTTAAGCAAAGTGCGAGTGGCTTACTTCTGGCTACAGGTGTGTCCTGCCATAGGTTTTGGACCTACCAGCTTGTTTAGCATGTAGTTCACATATCAAGTTCCGAAGGACCCTGCTGTAAGGTACGTGTAAGTATGTGTGTACCTGTGTGGGTTAGCTGGTGCAGTTTGTTAGCCTTTGCGGCAGGCGGGAACGGGAGCGATTGCTTTTTTGGCGGCAGTGTCTATTCATTCTTAGCAAAACTCTACCCTGACAAAAGCTTTCGGAAGTCACGCTGCTTCAACCAACCACGTTTGACCAAGGTGTGGGCTATCAGTCCTCAACTGTAAAAGAAGCTCAACCAGAAACCTCTAACTTTATTTTATTGCATTTATTTTACTTATAACTAAATCTCAATTTTCTAAATCTTTGTTTTGTTTTCCGATTTGAGTTAATGTGTGAGGTTCACCTCCCGAAATCAAAACGTAATTCACATAAGTTAACGTGTTTTGATTTAGGAAAAAATTGACCTCTGTTCGCCAAATGCAGTTTATATGAGAGGAGCAGCTTGTTATTGTTTATCGTGCCTCATTTGTATGTCATTAAGTCATGAACTGTTGTGTAATGATTTAACCACAATGTAAATATTAACTTTAGCGCAACCATCTCATGTGATCCTGCTTTTCTAAATTCTTTCTCTGTGTTCGTTTCACATCTTTACATTCACCGCAGTGGAACTGACAGCTAGCGCCAGCAGGGAAGGTCCTGAGTGTCCGTTCTTTGTTGGCCCCCTAGAAATGGGATCATACAAGAAAATTATAGAAGACGCTTAATGAAGGTGATGTGTCTTGAAAAATGTCTAAAGTATCTCTTTAACCGTTAAACTCTAAGAGGTTATTTGCAAATCCCCCTTTAAGGTAAAGTAAAGCCTTTGTACAGGCCCAAGTGGCCCATTGGGCTGGCGTTTAACTCCAGTTTCCGTTACCATGAAGTAGCGAGGAGTATTGCTACGTCCCCCTGGATGGGATGCCAGTCCATCGCAGGGTTACCCCCAGCATATTCGCTGGTACCCATTTGTACACCTGGGTGAAGAGAATCTCTGTGAGAGTAAAGTGTCTTGCTCTAAGTAACACAACGCAATGACCATGGCCAGGTTTCAAACCCGGGACCACTCGATCCGAAGTCAAGAGCACCTAACCATGAGCGGCCAGACCTTTAAGGTTGCCATAGTCTAAATCATCCTTTTTAGTGTAGATAAACACTTCATAGCCTCAACGTTTAGTATGCATATTCTACATGCACATACTGTGCTCTACTCATACCTCTACCCTTGTTAATTTTTTTCGGCGCTTCAAAAATAGGCCTTCACGGCAATTTCTGAACTACCCGCGTTTCTCCATCTTTTTAGGTGAGCAAGGCAATTTTAGGGTTGGTGATGCCGTGTACTGGGTGCTCCGTACTTTCGTAGTTGTGGGTAGCCAAGGGTTTCCCTAGCAAAATGGCTAAATTGCGAAACGTTCGATGTGCTCTAGTCCGGTTAAAAACCAAGCAGGATCCCCTCCTAAAATACCCGAATTTATTGAACGGGCATTGATTCATACCATTGGAAGGACATTTCTTCCAAAAGAGATGCGTGTGCGTTCGGAAACATTTTCGAGAAAACCATTGCTGTTCATAGATCATTTCTAATGCAAGTACGGATATTTTTGAACAGGTGTTTATTAATTTCCGGAGTGAAACTTTTGGATTATTTGTTTAAAAGTCCTTTAAATAAGACTATGAATCGCAAATGGCATCTCTTCCGATTAATAGGCTGAAAGCGTCTTCTATCACGATTAATAATCGTGGTACTTACGACTATTAATCGCGTACGAACTGCTTAATAATCGTGTTTGATCGGCTTTTTAGACTTAATAGTCGTACATCGCACGGTTAATAATCGCATCTGACAGCAAATGTCCTTATTTATCGCAAGGAAACGTACTCTTCTCCGAAGAAAGTTCAAGGTTCACTTTTTTTTGAATGGCCTTTTTTTTTTGTTTGGAGATACGTAATCCAAACAAAAAATGCGTTGCATTTAGATGAGTGAAACAGAAAGAGAAATATTTTAGTCGCGGCTAAATTTCTCCACGCTGCTAGACTCTTTCCAAATCTAGTGTGGTTGCCGAAGTGGTTTATTCAGGGGCAATAGGGAGAATAATCTATCGGAATGGAAAAATCATTTTCGATTTTTGTCGCTGAATAGTTTTCTAGATTTTACAATGTTACGTCGATTCGGTAAGATGCAGGCGGTGTGCGCACTCCGATTGCGTTGCATTGTGGTAGCTTCATTTCAATATGGCGGTGAAAGCAGCAAAAATCGGTAGATTTTGACTGAACATTCCGTAAAAGTTAGGCCGTTCATTTTTTCCTTTCACTATAGATAAATGTAAATTGATTTATTCTGAATTTTCAAAAGTATTTTTTTGTACGTATTTGTCCCGTATTCTACGGTTCCCAAGGACAAACGCAGTCACTGTTCTTCCTTAAGTAATTTAAGACCGGTTTGCGAGAAGGTCAAGTTTGATGTACGTCGTAGTTTGGAGCCTTTAAAAGATTTGATGGCCGCTTTGATTCTAATTCAACAGCTCTGACCAAACGCTCTCAAACGGTACATATGTTTGTCGGTTTTTCAGTGATAGTGTTTGAGACCGATTATGGCTAAGAGCAGGCCTATTGTTGCGTTACACAGTGTTACTATCGTATACTCAATCGTGTTGTAAATCTACTTTCCTAGGTAAAAGGGAATTCACTAATGGCGAGTGTTTGTATGGTAAATCTACTTACTTGATCACTGAATGAAGGACAGATGAATTAGAGCAACGAAAGGACTCACTTGCCCATAAATAACAGTCTACAATGCACACGGCAACACGCCGGATAACCGGAAATCAGAAGGTTGTCGATGGTTAAAAGGTGTTGATAGGCTTGTGCGAGTCCTGCCATTCGCTTGCGCTTTTAAATCTGCTAACCTGAAAGCTTAGCTGTTATAAGGATATTATTTAATGACTTTTGTTTGCGATGTGATAATAAGGATTACTGTAAGGTGTCATTTCTCCATCTGTATGTTCTTGGTCTTGGCACAGCCGGATGAGATTGTGTTACCAAAGGTACATCTTCATTTGTGCGCGCTATTTTTGTCGTTTTCAGGTATATTGTCTCTCCCGCATAAAATAACTCCAAAGATATGTTTCTCAAAACCTTATTCTCGGTTTTTTTATTCTTTAAGCATAATTTAAACTCTGTAACGTTTTTGTTAAACGATTTGGTCTTAGGCGGCGTAAGGCTTCTCCTTTCGCGAATCCCGTATGTATGCCTTTAAGTGTATGACATGAAAAGTAGTTCGTGTATTAGAGGGTCGCTGGATTTTTTTTATTATTATTATGAAATTACCAACAGGAACTCAAAGAGTTTCCTCCCAAATTATCCATTCAGGGTGAAGTATAGAGTAACTCTCTAATCTGTAATAGTTGTTTTCAAAGGGCTGTGTGAAAAAATCTATCCGTGGGGGCGGGAGTGGGATGGATATTTTTTTGGAATTACG
>NC_089322.1:10142061-10154561 GCF_036669915.1 Pocillopora verrucosa | reverse complement strand
AAAATTTTCCGTTGTCTACTCACCGCTTTTTCAAACTTAGAAGTCCTTTGTTTGATACAACAATGAAATACAAAGGAAACTTAGAGCACTGAATAACAAAGGCACATGAATCGCGCATTTTTTTCGACCGAGCGTGCAAAAAAATCGTATATACGCGTCTGATTACCCTGCGTCGGAGCGTATGAAATTCGCCTGCGCAGCTAACTTATACGCGAGCGGTACTGTACATAGAGTAGTGAGGCCTCTTTCCTCACCGTCGATTGAACCCTCCGATTAGATTGTCGTTGCAGTTACAGTACCGACTAGAACTAACCCCCACTTCACATCCAAACATCAGGGCAAACATAAGCGGACCCAGAATCGCGAATAAGACACCCTACCTATGGATCCAGAGGCTCAAAAACCCGACCCTATTGAGCGGCACATACCTATATAGCTTATATATGGGCTTGAAGTTTGGATTGGTTCACTTCAGAAAGTATGGTCTGCTCAGGTCTGCTTTTGGTGCAATTTTAGTGGGGGATAGTTCTTGTCGGTACTGTATGTGGGAAAAATTATTGCGTCGCATGTATTTATCAAACATATACAAACCTACATATCGTTTGAAAAATATTAGCTGTTCACATGTTCTAGCTGAAAATTTAAATAGCCGAAAATTCTTTGGAATAAAACGTGATTTCTCCGAAAACTGCTGTCCAAAAATTTCTAGGTGACCTTTTCTTCAGTAAAAATGACCGAAAATTTGGCAAATTTCATGTGTTTGTAGTGTTCGGAAATTTTAGGGTAAGAAATGAAGGGGTGATTGGAATAATTTGGCTTCAGATCAGAAGTCACTTTGGGCCTCATTGATAATAATGTTTGGAATAAGGCTCTAGGTGACTCCTGATCTATTGCCAAATTCTCCCTTTGTTACATGAGCATATACAAAACAAACTGGAAGGAGAATCTAGCAGTTGATCAGAAGTCACTCACGGCTTTATTCCACTCACCCCTTCAAATTAAACAATGCAAAGCATAGAAACCACTAATTTTAGCTGTCATACGCCATCTGAACAGCTTTACTGAAATGAATAGTTGGGTGCTCACTAAGGAAGTACAACAAACTCACCATGATTTATTTGAATAAGGCTCTGCCCACTGATTCTTCTGGGTTGACACAATACACAATATTCAAATCATGGCAACTGAGAAGAGGTTTGTCATCACTGAATAACAAGAACAGACCATGTCTGGAATGACACTCCAGTTCTAGAATTAAACAATGACTGTTAAAGTTGGTGGCTGTAATTGACTAAAGTATGGCCACTTAAAGTGCCTGCCACCCTTAAATACAATTATATTTTCAGAATTAACTCTACACACATTGAACAGTTAAATTGTGAAATATTTGTTTTGAACGTCGCATTATTGAGCTATATAGATTTAAATTTACAAAATGCTAATTAATGACGTCAACATGGGAATCATTTATTATACAACTACTTGTTTTCACCTCCAAGTAATATTTTTTACCAATCAATTGACTATCCACAGTTTATTTTTTGTATTTATCAAATTAATTATCCTCAAGCTGTATACTGCACATTGTAAATTGGCATAGAAATAATGGCAAATTCCCAGGTTGACGTCATCTAATTAACATCTTGTAAATTCAAAAACAAGAAATATTTCACCATTTAACTATTCAATGTGCATAGAGTTGATTCTGAAAATATCTATTTAAGGGTGATAGACACTTAAATAGAGGTTCAACTGCATACAGTTCAAACTTGGTTAAATATTCAAATTACATTCCTCAGTATTTTGTCTGTTGCAGAGACAACATTTGGAGATATATTTTATGCCATACTTGGTGAAATCTAAATTTCATGTCTTCAATTTATCTCTTATAGTGTGGTTACCTAGAGAAGGTATACACAGAGGTACTTTACATTACTCAAAATAATATTGAGTAATATAAAGTACCTGTGTGTACAATTATTGTACCTGACCCTTGCAAAGACAACATCAGAGAAACCACAATATTTCATGCCACAAATATAATTCAAAATTCCTCTGAATGTGAAATGCTTTTAAAATCTCTATATTTATGTTCTTTTAGACCAACATGTCTATAATGCATACAGGGTCATGCGGTGTAGAAGCATTTGGTATTTTCTTGTGACAATTGCCATTAAGCAAGTGCACACGTGTTGTGGTCACAACTGCCACTTGGGAATTGCACCTTACAAAATAATTATTACTAGTAATAGTAAAGTAAATGTGCATCTAAAAAATTGCATTGCTGTGACACATTAATACTTAATTTGGTGACTGTTTGCTGTGAATGCTGTGAGATACCTTCAAGGTTAGGCACCACTGGTAGCTTATTTAACTCAAGCTCATAAATACCAATTACTATGAGGCTTTTGTTACTTTCTTTGTTGTGTTTGTGGATCAAAATTGAAAATGTTTCATTGGTAGATTATTTTACTCAAGCTAATAAAGACCAGTTACTACTAGGCTTTTGTTACTTTCTTTGTTGTCTTTTTAACGTATGCAAATTAGGACCTGCTTGACAAACAATAGAATCTGTGTATAATACACTGTAATTTTGATGGTTATTTTTATAGAAAAAGTGCATATTATACACAGGTAAATACGGTACAGTTGAACCCTGCTATCTCGAACTCAAACCCATTTCCCTTGGATTTGCCCTGCTTCTCTCAGTCATAACCATTGGAACTCAGCTATCTAAAACTCCCTATCTCAAACAAAGAGCAGCATCCCTTGTTCCTGTTTCACAGACAAATTTACCCCACTATCTCAAACTCCCAGCTGTATGTCTTGAGCAAATTGTTGCTTCCCTCAAGAGTTCAAGACTAGCTGGGTTCTGCACTGTACAGTTGCTAGTTTTTGTGTAAACACAGGAAACAAACATTTCCCACTATTTTATACAGTAGAATTGTTTTAGTTAACTATAATGTCTTTTGCACATATTTTTTTAATTATAAGGTAATTTTTATCTTCCTGAAATTTGCACTGTGATCAAGAAACTCCTCTGTTTGTCTGTTTTCTACTGCCAATGTAGACAACAGATACTGATAACAACAGCCATTTCACGCAACACTACATCGTTTACGTACGTTATACCATTTAACATGAAGCTGAGCCATTTCATGCGATGCCACACCATTTGTGTGTACGCTGTACCATTATGAATTTATTTCGAATTTCACAATTTCAATTTCCAACTCGACATGGGCAACTAGACTGTTTATCATTTGGCTAAACTATTCATGTTCAGGGTGTTCTGTTTCATGAAGGAAAAGTAAACTGTCTATAATTTGACCATGCCATTCCTTTATTAGCTATGCTGTCCTGCAGCTATTCCTAAAACCAGCTTTGTTTTTACTGATCTATTTGACATCCTGGTATTTTTGGTGGTGACGGCCACAAGTGCTAAGTTATTTGCAATTGAGCTAGTCTATTTCACAATTTCAATTTCCAATTCGACATGGGCAACTAGACTGTTTATCATTTGGCTAAACTATTCATGTTTAGCGTGTTCTGTTTCATGAAGGAAAAGTAAACTGTCTATAATTTGGCCATGCCATTCCTTTATTAGCTATGCTGTCCTGCAGCTGATCCTTAAACCAGCTTTGTGTTTACTGATCTATTTGACATCCTGGTATTTTTGGTGGTGACGGCCACCCATAATGATGACTAAGCCCCAATCCCAGATACCATACTAGGTTGAACTCATGGCTTAAATTAATTCAAATCATGTTAATGTTCAAAGAGGGATTTTCCATAGTTCAAGGTACTATTAAACTATGTCAAAGTAAAAGGGGGCTTCTTCATTTCTGTTCTGTACTATTTGTGTCTTCATTCATTCGTGAAGTGCAAACAAACAAACCAACAGGCAGGCTTTCTCAATTTATCTTTACTGTGCAGTGGCACACGAACTCAACTAACAAAATTAAAGGAAATAATATGTGCTAAGTGCTTTCAACAATGCACCAGACAGCAGATAGGACCAGATAATACTTTTTTTAAGTAAATCACAACATTCTTCTTGGCTGCAGAGAGATGAAATTCTAAGATAGCTAGCAAATTCACTTGATCAAATCTAGTAGCGCTGACATAAAATAATAGAACAAGAATGATGAAACAATACCTAATCAGAATTTGAAAGCCCTAAAAACCCCTAAAGCTGACTACTTCTTTCTAACTACAGGGCATGAAATTAATATTTTTTTCTGATAGCCACTAGGCTCCTAAATTCTTCAAAGTGGTTGCCAATTCAAAAAAAGTTGGTCGCCATTTTCAAAGACAAACAAACCTTTTTTTACACTGTCACAGTCCACGATAGACCCTCCAAAATTAAACTAGGGAAAAGATCTTTAAAGTGCTACAAAGTGAACACTAGGATGGATGATAAATAACATTCAAGCTCACTTAAGTCCAAGCTGGCATCAAGTCATCGATTGAGATGCACGTGCTGTGTTTTGAAAACAAACTTAACGAGGAAGTTTGCCATGGATTTATCTTTGCAAATCTTTTTAATTCACTAAATCTCTCGGTAAGGTTATGATGAAACATGCTAGTCACCAATTTGGTGATTGATTTTCAGGATTTAGTCGCCAAAGTGAAAAATTTAGTCACATTGGCACCTGTATTAGGTGCAATTTCATGCCCTGAACTAAATATGCAAATCATTACGATTATCATTTTCATTTACTGTATGGTGGAAAATGATTCTTACTTGTCAGATTTCACTGTTAAAACAGCTTTCTTTTCCCGTTGAAACAGGGTTTTCAGTCACACCAACAATTTGACATCACTTTGATACCTGAGTTGCAAGGGTGCTGTGAAAAATAGGGTTGACAGGGTTGCAGCACCATATTTAGAGGTATTGGAAACAAGTTTGTATGGTGTTTCAACAGTGTTCCGATGGTAGAAAGCAATTCCTTCTACTCAGATTTCACCTTTAAACAGCTTTCTTTTCCTGTTGAAACAGGGTTTACCATCGAAAAATAGGTATCAAAGTGACAGTAAAATGAATTGTAGTCCATAAGCAAAGAAGAAGTGAAGGAATGTTACTTCTAGAATGGCTAGAATTAAACTGAGTCATTGTGTTGTGATCTGCATGAGCGGCCTAGGAACTCCATTGACGAAGTAAATAAGAGCACATAAAGTTTAAATAATAAACGTAGCCTTTTAATTCTATTTGCCTTTTTTCACTTTCAGTTTTCCTGTTTTTTGAGGGAAATAAACAGGAACTTAAGAAAACTCCTAGAAAAAAAGTTCTAAGGGCTTTTGCTTAAAGCAGAAAAACTGATTTGCATGTGTTCTCAAGATCGTGCATGGGATAACTGGATCTAACTGGATCTAACTGGATCTAACTGGATCTAACTGGATCTAACTGGATAACTGGATGCTCTATTTGGCACCACTTTAAGTGACATCTTTGTGTAAAAATTCTATGGAAACACAAACTGTATAACAAGAAACTCTTTTGTCATCTCCACTTTATACTTTCTCTGCTTCCCAAAAGTACAGGGTCAGTTTGTTAAAAGCTGAGTTTCGATAACTAATGGTCAGTGTGAAATCTGATTTCATATCTGAAAGCTTTCAAATGAAATTCAGTCTACATGTACAATTCCTTTAATCTGCAATTTGATGATTGGATGCCCAAAAAAACTATGGTAAATTATTTTAAAAGGCTTTTAAACAAAGGATTAAACATACCCTGATTAAAATTTAACCCTGGGTTAGCACTTATCAGCCTTCAAACAACTGGGCCCAGGACTGAACAAGTTTCAATTTCAACAAGAAAAAGTTATGATCATTTTTACACCAACAATTCCAGGCAAAGCTGCAACATCTGCAATCTGCCTTACACCAGGAAGGAAACCACCAATACCTGGAGAGCAATTTAATTTAATTGCATAAAAGGAATAAGACAAATGCAGCAAATACAACAGTATTATATTTCAAATGTTTAAAGTACTGTACCTTGAGTTCCAGCCCAGTGCTTCAGCTCATCAAACATTAGTTTTTCGAGCAGCTCGTTTATATATCTAAGATACCTTCAACCTTTAAAGAAAAAAAAGAAAAGAATAGTTTGAACTTTAGAGTTGAATAGTTGCAATGTACACCTCAAGTCTTGAATCTGAAACAGTATGTAAAAATTTGTCCATGGTACTAATTAATCAGAACATCCTAATCCAGTACTTATTAGGACATTCTTGCATCAACAATTTCCAGCAAAACACCACAGTCTGCAACTAGGGGAAAAGGTGAGAAATTAGGGGGGATGGGGACAATAATGGATATAATCTGGGTTTGATGGAGGAAGTGAGGACAAAATTTATTTGTCCAGTTCAGTCAACCTTGTATTAAGCAGTCACCCACGGGAATATGGCGTCTACTACAGTGCAAGTGCTCAATACGGTGCCACCTAAGACAGGTTTGACCGTAGTTCGTGAATTGACTGATTGAAACAAACAAACAAATAAAAGAAAATAGTTCTGACATGAGAGACGTGGAGGGAGGCAGGGGACGGGGATTTGATCAGAACGTGGGCAGAAAAGGTTCCTGGGCCCAGTTGTCCCAGAAACAATTTTCCTTGTGACAAAACTTATTTCAAAGAAGGAAATTACTTTGACGAATATGGCAGGTGTAAGGGGATTTATTTCGATGACCATAGCTTATTATGAACATTCTCAAGTATGACATCGTTAGACGTGTATTTTGACGCGCACGCCAATCAGTTGGAGTTGAGCTTACGATCTGATTTTTGGCGCGCGTTCACTTACCTTCATGTTTGGGACAAAGCCTTTCTTGATAAGAAACGAGTTTTCGTTTAAGCGCTCAATATAACTGCACTCCTCTTTAAATGTACGGTGTTCTTTCGCCATGTTGGTCTTTTCATTCACGTTTCACAAAGGTTTCAGTGAACTCGGCGAAGGGAGAAAAGTCATTTAGCAATAAATCAGCGCATGACTCTCGTTTGAATATGCGCGCAGTACAATTTCTTATCCAGTCCTTCTCTGGCGGGTAATCCATAATGGCGGACGACGTGATAGTGTTTTTATTAATTCTCTAGGGATAAACCAAAACGGTTGTTTGTTATTTAAAAAAAACGTTTAGATTCAGTTTCTAGTTCATTGCTCCATAATGTCAGAGAAGAATTCAAAAGGGAAGAAGCGAAAATGGGAACCAGTAGAATTGGATGATCCTTCGTTCTTTGCGGGCGAAATGGATGGATTTATGTCCCTTGAAGTCATGGAAGATTATCATCCAGAAGAGCTAGCAGGAATTGGTGCAGGTGGACCAGCTCAGAAGAAGAAAATAAAAGAATGGCCGCTGTAGGAGGTGAATTGCTTAAAGTGCTTTAAAACATACCGCATAGTTAAATTTAGAAGATACAAATGTAAGATTCACTTCAAGCACGTGGTGAAATTACCCTTGTATTTTACGAGAAATTGGGAAAAATTATCTTTTTAAATTATTTTGTTTATTTATTTTTTATTATAACTTATCTTTAATTATTAAATGTTGAGGGTTGTCCAATACATCCAAATTGGGTTGAGTCGTTCACAAATCGACCCACCAGAAGTTAATTAGTGGTTAAGTCATCTTGTGATACTGGAAATCTGAATAAACCGTGCCTCTTAAGGTGGAAATGTCTTACTACAAGTCGATTTTCAAGACGCTTAATAATAATCCTCAACCTGACTCAAATGGAATGACTTGTCTCCTGAGTCAGATTGGGTGTATTGGACATGAGAATCAAAACTAAGATAACTGCCAGTCATACCTTAAATGAAAAAAGAAACAAACAAACAAAAAGAAAACAACAACAACACTCACCACAAGAACTACATGGAAATACAGGAATTGATCGAAATCATTTTGAGAGCAGTTTGTCCTAATTTTTTTGAAGACAGCAGACTGCATTGTCCCAAGGGCTCATGCATTTTTTCAGTCTTTACCCATACATGCACAATTATGTATACACTCGATTGCAAAAACGTTGACACCTTGAAAGCATAAACTGTAACTGTAAACGTAAATCGTCCAAGTATGCTTTGGGCATACTTTTTTTTCCAGCAATGTATTTTTTATTGCAAAGAATAAGAATAGTAAATTATTGATTATCATGATGGAAATGAGGTTATTGTTTAAACACTACCCACAAATCCGTCGGGTCTCATCGTTCATGGTTTATGCTTTCAAGGTGTCAACGTTTTTGCAATCGAGTGTATCTAAGAACAGAAGCTTCTTTTTGGTTTTCTCTAGAAGTTAGGCTCACGGGGGAAAAAAAAAAAGCTACATAGTATTTTCTTTTGATTTAAATCTTCAGGGTAATCTGGAACAAACAGTTACCACAACATCCACACAACTTGAAAAAGCACAAAGAATGACCAACTCACTCAGTTTTCACCCAGCCTGTCTAAATTCTTTAATCTTTGCCTTTGTAACATATTTAGTGTCGCTTATGGACAAAGTTGGGCTGCAGAAGAACAGTTGTAAAATTATCGATGTCACCAACAAGAGAGGAACCATAGAAACCCTGACAGAAGCAAAGATCTCATGTGCAATTGAAGAGGTTTGTAATAGTTGAGCTAACAAGGAAGCAAAACTCTTCAAGATCCAGGATACAATTTTTATTATTTTTTATTGTTGGTTTGAGCCAAATGCATCTACATGTACACCACATTGTCTGGGAAACATGATCCACGGAACCACAGAGGTGTACCAAGTGAAATCGAAGGAGAACTACGAAACATACAGTTGTTGTAAAAATCACCTCATTCAGATTTATTTTGAATTTTCTTTCTAGGACCTTTATCTCCACTATTTCCTTTCCCAGTACCCAGGCCGTACTTTGGTTTTCTCCAACACCATGGACTGTGTGAGGAGACTGGGCTCTTTGTTTAGGCTCTTGGACTTTAACCCGTGGGTTCTGCTCGCCTGAATGCAACAAAGGCAAAGATTAAAGAATTTAGACAGGCCGGGTGAAAACTGAGTGAGATGGATAAAAACAAAAACACAAAAAACAATGAAACAAACGAAACAAACAAAACCAGAACAAAAAACAAACAAACAAAAAACTCAACAAAACAAAGCAACAATTAGGAACCTAATTTTGTAGACAACGTGCTTTTTTCCTGTTGCGTCTTTCGCGTTCTTTACTCCGCAACTTGCTTTGCGCAAAACACTAGGCGACACGCTTGCTATGTGGCCTTGGATCAGAATCATCCTGATCTTATTACTATTTTTTTTTCATCAAAACAGAGAGTATAGTTTACGAATTGACCGAGCAATGGAATTTCCTTTATTTATAGACTATAACTGGATCGCCTTGACTGATTGAACCCACCCCTCTCCTCCCTCAGAGAATATTTAAAGCTAGATAGGACTTACACCAGCAAATTAAATGTTGGCTGATTTTTTTCTTGCCTGTTAGATTTAAGCAAAGTGCGAGTGGCTTACTTCTGGCTACAAATGTGGCCACGAGAGGTTTTGGACATACCAGCTGTCACTATCAAGTTCCGAAGGACCTTGATGTAAGTACGTGTAAGTATGTGTGTACGGTTAGTTAGCTTGTGCAGTTGGTCAGCCTGTGCGGCAGGCGGGAACGGAAGCGATTGCTTTTTGGCGGCAGTGCTTTCGTTCTCCGCGAAACTCTACCTTGACAAAAGGCTTCGGAAGTCACACTGCTTCAACCAACCATGCGTTAACCAAGGTGTGGGCTACAAGTCTCAACTGTAAGAGAAGCTCAACCAGAATGTTGATAGCAAAGTTCGAACGCCGTTGATGCCTGAATTCTTTTTTTACCTCTAAATTTATTTTATTGCATTTATTTTCTTATTTCTAAATCTTCACTTTCTAAATCTTTGTTTTGTTTCCAATTTGAGTTAATGTGTGACGTTCACCTATCGAAATCAAAACATAATTCATTTAAGTTAATGAGTTTTGATTTAGGAAAAAAATTGACTCTGTCCTCCAAGTACAGTTTATATGAGAGGAGTAGTTTGTTATTGTTTATCGTCCTCAGTTGTATCTCATTTAATAATGAACTGTTGTGTAATGATGTAACCACAATGTAAGTATTACCTTTAGTGCAACCATCTCATGTGATCCTACGTTGCTAAATTCTTTCTCTGTGTTTGTTAACAGCTTTACATTCACTGCAGTGGACGGACAGCTAGAGTGAGCAGGGAAGGTCTGAGTGTCATTCTTGTTGGCCCAGAAGAAATGGGATCATACAAGAAAATTATGAAGACGCTTAATGGAGGTGATGTGTCTTTATTATTTCCAACGTATCTCTTTAACAGTCAAACTCTAAAAGGTTATTTGCAAATCCCCCTCAGTTTAAGGTGCCATTCGTCTAAATTTCCTTTTTAATTAGATAAATCTTTACGCCTTAACGTTATTATGCATATTCTCCATGCATACTGTTCTCTATATATTTCTTAAGGTGTTGACATGGAGATTTCGTCAAACAATCAAGAGCTTCTTTAGTTGGTGATCAGCTCCCCTATTCTCGTGACTTGAAAGAGAACCTGCAGTTTTAAAGAAAATACTGCTAAAAAGGCTCTAAATATATCAACTCAAGATGTTTGGTACTTAAAATCATACCTCTAACCTTGTTAATTTTTTTCGGCCTTCAAAACTGGCCTTCACGGCAACTTCGAACTACCCGCGTTCTCCATCTTTTTAGGTGCGCAAGGCATTTTTATGGTCGCTCCGTTCTTTCGTAGTTGGGGTTATCCTGGGGTTTTCCTTAGCAAAATGGCTAATAGCGAAGCGTTCGAGTGCATTAGTCCGGTAAAAAACAAGCATAATCCCCTGCCAAAACACCACATTTATTGACTTTCATGGATTCATGCCATTGGAAGGACATTTCTTCCAAAAGATTTGCGTGTGCGTTCGGAGCATTTCGAGGACCATTGCCTCCATAGATCATACTTAATGCGAGTACGGATAGCTTTGTTAACAGGAGAATGATTGGATACCCATTTGATAACAAGGTTAGAGGATAATTTTAAGCACCCAATATCTTGTGTTTGATACATTTATAACCCTTTTAAAAATATTTACTTGGGTGTGACAGTCGTTAGGAGAAGTTGGAGGTTGGTCACTCTTATGGATCACAGGGTTAAGGAAATTTGTCATCGCACGAAGATGATACCCCTCTAGTTGATAAATATTTCTTTTAGCCGCAACCAATATTTTAGGAGGAATAGGTACATCGTAATCGTCTTTAGGAGTTTACTGAGCCCGACTACAATTTAACCCTTTACACCCTTAAAAATCAGTTTGCATTTTCTCCACACCATTTGCCATGAATTTTCTATGGAACTAACAAGGAGAATTTGTTTAACAATCAAGAGTTTCTTTAGATGGTCGTTCCCTTTATTCTCGTGACCTTTATGTTTGATTCAGGAGTGATGCTGTCAGAAGAAACTAGATGCCAGTCATGAATAGGCGTTTAAGGGTTAACTTATAGTCTCTCGTGTCATTCGTTTGTTTCTTTCATTTTTTTGTTCATATTTGTTTTCTTGATTTTATTCTTTTTCAAATTTCGTGTTGCAGGAAACGAGCTAGACTCCTTTCCAGTTGATGTGTCATTTATGTCCTCTATTAGGAAAAGAATTTCTCTCGCCAAGCAAATTGACAAAGAAGAACACAAGTAGGTGAAGATGAAAAAAACGAAAACAAAAACAGAGAAATATGGCATTTATCTTTTGGGTAGCCCTTGGGTTTTTTGGTTGTTTTTTTTCTTTGTTTTTTCGCGTAAGAAAAAGGCCCAATTTGACAGTCGAGCTTGACAGCTCAGCATTTAGTGCATAAAGAATTGTTCACGCAGTTACGGATCTTCTCTCCTTCATTCTCAATTCCTTCCAACCCTTTCCCCCCCTCCCCTCCCTTTCCCTTTGTCTAAACTCCCCTTCTTATGAAAGCCATCGAACCATATTCACAGGTTTAGGCGCAAAAAGTCAAGTAATGACTGTATGCTTACCTCTGCCAAAGCCATGGACATCGAAGTTGACGAAGATTTGTATGTTTTTTGATGAAATGATTCGTTCATTTAGATGCAAATTCTCGATCATTACGCTCCTGTGTGCGATCACATGGTCTGGGACTAACTAGACTGGCAGCTTCAACATCAGTCTTAGGCGGAACTGGTGTTCTGGAACTTTACTGTCTCGAAGGTTTGATGTCACATTTTATAAACTGTCCTGTTCAGTTTATTTTCCTTAAAAGAGCTTTTTATTGACTGGAAGATCTCGGAGATCAGGGAGAAAGGAAAGAGCGACAAGTAAAGCTGAAGCAATTGAAAGGTAATCAACCTTTAGTTAAGGCAGACAATGGTTGTACTGATAGTCCCACCAAAAATAATGGATCTTGCAGGCTGATAATATCTTAGTGCAATCAATCAATGGGTGGGGTGAGGATTATTGTCCCCATGGTTCTTACGTTTGAGTTCTATGTGAAAGGAA